>NC_063208.1:25104314-25106814 GCF_017589495.1 Alosa alosa | reverse complement strand
AGTGCAGCGGTGTGTGTGTGTGTGTGTGTGTGTGTGTGTGTGTGTGTGTGTGAGTGTGTGTTTGTGTGTGTGTGTGTGTGTATGTTTGAGTGTGAGTGTGTGTGTGTGTGTGTGTGTGTGTGTGTGTGTGTGTGTGTGTGTGTGTGTGTGTGTGTGTGTGTGTGCATGTGTGAGTGTGTGTGAGTGTGTGCACACGCAGCGTTCATCATAAAGAGGCCAGGGCTTCTGCGGTGCATCCCTGAATGCTAACTCAATCTGGCTGGCGAGGAGCCTGCTGGGAGTGATCGTTATTCAAGATGGCAGCGGCTCCCAGCCCGACGTCTGTTCCTGTCTTCGCCTACCCCAGCGTCCCCCGCTCTCCAGCACAGAGAGGGTGGGCGTGTGGGCCGATGGGGAGCGATGGGGGCTTCACTGAACTCCATTCAGAAAACACATCCTTCCTCGTCCGACCTGGAGGCCACATAAAACGCTAAAAAGCCATTAAAGCCCCTCTCTTCCTCCTCTCGCTCTCTCTCTTCCTCCTCTCCCTCTCTCTCTCTTCCTCCTCCTCCTCCTCCTCTCCAGTTACACACTCCATCTCCGTTCACACACATGTTTAATCCATGACTTTCAGGCTCTACTCCACGGCAGACGATAAAGGATTGGTTATGAAGTGCCAAGTACTACAAAACTAGTCCCCCGTGGCTTAAAAGTCCAAGAATCGCGTTCTATCTCACCTGTGTGCAATTATGCATATGTTTACAGTATTATAGGACAAAAAAAGGCACGTCATATTCTCTAAAGCTCACATTGTCCACAACCTAAACCCTGCCATGTGGAAATGACTTACTGTGTTTCCTCACGCTAAAGCGTAGCACATGCTGAAAGACACGGAAATGCGTGACACAAAGTGACTGCTGTGACATCCGATCGCTGGCCCTGTTTACATTACTCAGTTGATTATGAGATATACTCCGTAATTAGTTTCATAGTGTCAGCTTGGAAATTTCCAGGCAAACGGAATTCCGTGAAATGTCATGTTTGGTTGCCGCACGGCCCCTCAGAAGTGAACAAAGTCAGTCTGAGTCATAATAACTGAGTGACGTCGGAAGAATATGCAGGAAATCACTGAGCTGGTGGCCTGGCACTGCCTGTCCCAACAGGCTCAGGTTTCACCATGTGCGGATTGGAAACAAGTGATGCTGTTTGACGGCTAACTTTGTGGTTAGTTTGAGGTACTGAGGCCTAACGAGAGACTCTGGTGGGGAGGAGTGAGTGGTGGTGAGGAGGAGGAAAGAGTGGGGAGAGATGCAAGTCCTGGTCACTGTTCTCCAAATCTGATGGTCATCTCCTTTTCAATTCCCTCTTTCTCTTCTTTACCTTCTTTCTTCTTTCTCTTTTTTTTCTTTCTGTCTGTCTCACTGCCTCTATCTCTACAGTACTGTCTGTCTTGTTTGTCGTTTAGACCATGACTTCCTCAGCTGTCATACTGGCAGGCCACAGCCATCTGTTTCCAATCCACGCAGCTTCAGACCAAACATAACAACAGAGAAACAACAGACGTGCGTGGCTCACAGTGGACACACAAAACAACACAAGATACACACACACACACACACACATGCCAGCAAGTGCATGAGCAAACATAAAAACACAGACATGCACACAGGCTGCATAGACTACTACTAACATAATAACTTCCAAGAAAAAAAGCACAACACAGAGAAAGTACAAAAAACAGCTTTTGCAAACTTTAAAGAAAAACTCAAAGCTAAAAAAAAGACTAAACATAGATCTAAGACAAAACACACCTGCTCCTCTCTCTCTCTCTCTCCAACACACACACACACACAAACACACACAGACACACACACACACACACACACACACACACACACACACACACACACACACACTAACACACACAAACAAACAACAACAGAGGAGTGCAGCAAGCCAAAAACGACAGAGAGGTAGGGAGGGAGAGAAAAAAGAACAAAGGCGCGAGACGGAGGAGAGATAACAAAAACTCATCAAAGAGTCGGCAGTGGAGCAGCACAACACAGACAAGGGGCAGACTAAATATTGACACAGGAAACGTTCAGCTAACGCAGATACAATGCTAAAGACACAAACACCACAGAGACAACATAGGCAGGGAGAAGAAAGGCGGCCTCTGCTTTAGCCATGGCCACCTCGTGAAACAAACAAGCAATAAAATACTCATCATCATTCACCATCATTCACTCACAATCATTCACCATGATTCCTGTAAGATTTCTTGATTAGATTGTTCATATGGTTTCTGAGGTGTAAGATGATGTTGTTGTTGGCTGTTTCCTAAAGACCTTGAAGACTCTCCGTCAATTGAATGGGAGCAGACATTTTTTATTTTCCGATCCTGACAGAGAGAAGTAAAATCTACAAACACCCTTCATCTCTTCATCTAGCATCCCATTTTTCAGCTTTGTCTCATTTAAATGAGAGAGAGAGAGAGAGAGAGAGGAGAGAGAGAGAGAGA
>NC_063208.1:25091814-25099314 GCF_017589495.1 Alosa alosa | reverse complement strand
ATTATGTGGGATCAATAAAGAGGGGCTGGAAGAGGTGATTAAGACAGTAGAGATGGAGAGGAGAGGACAACAGAGGAGAGGAGATGAGAGGAGGAGAGGAGAGGAGAGGAGAGGAGAGGAGAGGAGGAGAGGAGGAGAGGAGAGAAGAGAACAGAGGACAGGAGAAGAGAGAAGAGAAGAGAAGAGAAGAGAAGAGAAGAGGAGAGGAGAGACTCCCCATGGTGTTGTGCCATGTGTGGGTAATCTCCTCATCTGTATTTAAAGCTCTCTCTGTCTCCCTGCTCTTCCTCTTCCTCCTGCTGAGGGGCTCTGGGAGGTGGCAGGTGCCGTGTTGGAGGGAGGCGAGGTGTCCAGGCTGGCGGCCATTAAAATTTTGGGGAGAACATGATATTCCCCTTGGGGCCACAGGAGGAATTTCTCTCTCTCTTACTCATTTATCTCTCTCTTTCTTTACTCTCTCCTTCTCATCCTCTTCCTCTCCTCCCCCTCGTCTTCCTCTCTCTCTTTCTCCTCCTCCAAAGTCTCTCGCCTCAAACTTTTCTTCATTAGTGGGAAATGGCTGTCAGTGATCACATAGGTGAAGACAGCGGGAGTAGGCCCTTCACTAAATTTTACCACTCCCTCTCTCTTTCTCTTTTCCCTCTCTCTCTCACACCCTTTTTCCACTCCTCCCTCATCCCCTCTCTCTCCGTCCTTCTGTTCCAATCTCTTCTAATAACTTTCTAACTTCCTCTCCATCCCTCCCTTCTCTCTCATTCTATCTCTCCACCCCCCTCTCTTTCTCTCACTCTCTCTCTCTCTCTCTCACCGCTCCACAATCAAAGATGGCTGGCTCTGCTCTGCAGAATAATTTACCGCACGCAGAGCGCCCGCCGATGATTGAGGTGTAATTAGAAGACCCAGACATGGGAAGCTATCAGAGGGCACCAGTCAGATGGTCTCTCTCTCTCTCTCTCTCTCTCTCTCACACTGTTCATCTCTCTCTCTCCATCTCACAGTATCTCCACTCTTTCTCGTCATCGCTCAAAATGTCGGCCGTATCTTTTGCCCTTCAAAAGTGCCTCTGATCTGCTGACATCCTCCTCTCACACCGTGCTGGCTGAGACCGCAGCGAAGGTTTACAAAGACAAACAGTGATGTCCAATCCAATCCAATCCACTAGCGCACAGGTCTAGCAGTAGTGGCAGATATATGTTACAGATAATGTATGCAAGGCTTGAAACATGCATCAGTGGACAACAATATATCAAATGATCCATGCAATGTCTTCTTTACTGATGACTATGCCATCTGATTCCATGCAGTTACTCTACATAACCATACAGCTGCTTCATATCACATGAAACGTATAGTTGGCAGGGATACACTAATTCATGGCAAGAATGGCGTGCTCGTATGACAGTGACAGGGTGAGAATGTAGCCTGAACTGAGAACACACACACACACACACACACACACACGTTTCTCTCTGACACCATAGGCTTTCAGGAGGAAGTCGTACAGATCACACTGTTCTCCTGAGCACGGCAGCGTGAGCCCACGCGGCTATATTCAGTCTCGGTGACGATCGCACTCTGTGTGAGACTGCGGCGATACACAGCTGTGCAGCTGGCGTCACAGAATCCCGTCTCCGCAGTCTCTGCCAGCCCTCTTTAAAAGCTTGCCCAGCTCACACAGGCCACATCACTCATCCCCAATGTCATGATCTGCCATGATTGATGTAGTATTAATTGCTACCTAAGGTCTCCTCTGCATTATAGCTTGACTGTTATTACTCATTTTTGTAAGTCACTTTGAGTAAAAACGTCTGCTAAACGAATAAATGTATGTACATATAAATCTGCAATGCCCCAGACACACACCAACAGCGCCTGAGTGGTGCGTATAGATTTGTGTGCATAGGTTCAGGCTGCTTTAGATGTATATCGAGCTCTAAGGTTATCATGTGCACCTACACATACAGTTAAGGGCTTGCACACACTACATGCGTTGCATGTCAGTGGAGGCTGCTGAGCATCTTGATGTTCATTGATTTTCCTGAACTGCGTGTCTTGTGCAGGCAGTGTGAAGACTCTAACCTGTAAACATGGGCACTGGAAATCAAAATGCAAGATGTTCTGCAGCCGCCATGCAGATGTGACACATCTGGCGTGCACAAGGCCGTCCACAGAAGCCTTCAGCGGCAGAGTTGCCGTGGCATCGTGATGGAGACATCACAGGGAAAACTAATTTCCTTGGTGGAACAATCAGAGTTGGCAGCACACACACACACACACACACACACATTCTTGGGCAGGACTGCAGGCAGGACGTGGGGAGTGTAGCTGTGAGCACTGGGGAGTTTATAAAGGCCAAGCAACTGCTAAGGCTAATGAGCCTTACACATCTTATACTGCAGTAGAGCACAAGGAGAAACCCATAAGCACATATGTGAGATAGGAAAGATGCCCATCAATAATGTATATGCATATACTGTATGAATGCACTGTGCATACCGACATATAGAGACAGAGAGCATACATAATCTTACACACGAACAAACTCATGTGCGTGCATCGTAGTCTAAATACTATATAGTGTAGTTATATAGTGTTGTCAGCTAAATCCGCGCCCCCTATCCTACTCCCGAGTCTTGGCAGAGGCAGATAAAAGTAATGGCACTATTACCTGTACAGCACAAAGGACTACACACACCATAAATCATTCATTAGCACCTAATGCACTTAAAAATGGCTTCAAATGGCCATTTTAAATATGAATAGGGCTACGTACGCCACAGTCACATATGCATGTTTCCAGCCAAAGGGCTTTCATTCAAATCAAACTGCTCTGCTTTGGCCTTGGTCCCAATGTCTAATTCAGATCAACACTCTGGATCAACTCATGCAGATCAACACTCTGGATCAACTCATGCAGATCAACACTCTGGATCAACTCATTCAGATCAGCACTCTGGATTTCTCCTTTCATTCAGATCAACCTGTCTCTTCTGCTCTGTTTTGGGCTTGGTCCCAATGTCTTGTCAGAGAAAAGAGACACACTGCTCTTTCCTCTTTTCCTCTGCTCTCTCTCTCTCTCTCTCTCTCTCTCTCTCTCTCTCTCTCTCCAAACAAAGTTGCATCATTTCCATAAAGAGCGGTTATTGTGTAAAGGCAACAAGCTGCCAAGGTGAAATTGCCTGGGAAACAGACACTGCAATCTGGGAGTGGGCCGCCCTGTAATTCAAAGTGATTGGATGGAGAGGCAAATGCAGGCTTGCGCCGCAGAGATGAGAGAGGAGCCGCACGACAGGTCTGGATCTCTCATTTGACACTGCGAGCGAGGGATGGAGGGAAGGAGGGAGGGAGGGAGGGAGAGAGAGAGGGAGGGGGTGGAGGGAAGTGAGGGAAAGGGTGAGGAAGAGGGAGAAAGGAGAAGAGAAAGGAGCAGAGAGGGAGGGATAGTGAGAAGGTGAGAGAGAGGAGGAAAAGAGAGGGAAGGAATGTGAGTGAGAGTAGAGAAGAAAGAGGGAGAGAGAGAAGAGGATAAAGGACAAAATAGAGGAGTGAGAGAGATGGACATAAAGGTAGAGTGTGAAGAGAGGAGAAAAAAGAAAGTGTGAGTGTGAGATCTCTTGAAAGGGATAGCATGAAACGACACAGAGGGGGGTATGTGAAAGAAGGGATGAGAAAAAGTGAGGGATGAAAAGTAATGAGGAGGAGGAGGAGGAGGAGGGGGGGGGGGGGGACCACCTAGGTGTGTTTTTATGGCCTCTTCCTGACACAGCAAGACGTCTGACGAGAACTCAGAGTGACCCCAGAGAGGAATTAACAAAACAATCCATTCCACCACACCGAGCACCACCACCATGACCACCCCACTGGCCAGACCGGGATAAGATGACCTGCTAGATTGGACGACTGCGGGCTGGACAGGGTTGGGGGGGGGGGGTGGAGTGGGGGTTGGGGGTCCAGCTTTAAGCCCATCTGGAGCCGCGGCTCATCAGGAGCTCTCCTTTTATCTCACTTACTACGCCCACACAGGAGAAGTGTAGTTTCTCACCAGGGTGTGTGTGTGTGTGTGTGTGTGTGTGTGTGTGTGTGTGTGTGTGTGTGAGAGAGAGAGAGAGAGAGAGAGAGAGAGAGAGAGAGAGAGTATATGTGTTAGTGTTAGTGTGTGTGTGTGTGTGTGTGTGTGTGTGAGAGAGAGAGAGCATATGTGTTAGTGTGTGTGTGTGTGTGTGTGTGTGTGTGTGTGTGTGTGTGTGTGTGTGTGTGTGTGTGTGTGAGAGAGAGAGAGAGTATATGTGTTAGTGTGTTAGTGTGTGTGTGTGTGTGTGTGTGTGTGTGTGTGTGAGAGAGAGAGAGTATATGTGTTAGTGTGTTAGTGTGTGTGTGTGTGTGTTAGTGTGTGTGTGTGTGTGTGTGTGTGTGTGTGTGTGTGTGTGTGTGTGTGTGTGTGTGTGTGTGTGTGTTCATTCTCAGTGTGTTAGTGTGTGTGTGTGTGTGTGTGTGTGTGTGTTTTCCTTGTGTGTGCCCTTCTATAGTATGTCTTTCCTCCTCTTCCTATATTATCTGTCCTCCTCTTCCCTCCCTCTTTCTCCTTCTCTCTCTCTGTATGTCTTCTCTCCCTCTCTTCATTTCCTGCTCTCCTTCCCACCCTCTCTGCTTTCATGTATCCCTTTACTCCTCCTTAGTCGGTCTCTTTTTACTCCCTCACTTCTTCTCTTCTCCTCCCTCCTATCTCAATCTCCTCCTCTCCTCTCTCCATCTCTCCTCTATCTTCAGCAGTCTGACAGGTAGAAGTGTTTTCCTCCTACTCCTACTCTTCTCCTCCTCTTACATCCTCCTCTCCTCTCCTCCTCTCCTCTCCTCTCTGACAGGTAGGAGGCCTGTGAGGCTGGGTCCTTTGGCATGGGTTCTCCTCTTCTCTCCTCTTCACCTTTCACACTTCTCCTCATAATCTTCTCCTCTCCTATTCTCTCCATCCCTCTCTACTCCTCTCTTTTCCTCTCTCCTCCTCTCCTCTCTCCCACTCCTCTCCTCTCTCCTCATAATCTCCTCCCTTGTCCTCCTCTCCTTTCCTCTCTCATCCTCTCCTCGCTCACACTCCTCTCCCCTCCCTTCTCCTCCACTTCTCTCCTCCTCCTCTTTGACAGGGTGGGAGGGCTGTTGCTGCTGGGTCCTTTAGTGCCTCTCATTAGTGTCCATCTTGGCTATCTCTGTCACAGGCCCCATAAAGGCCCCAGGGGAGAGACAGCCTCTAATCAGGCTCACCGAGGAGAGATGGAGAGAGCAGGACATAGAGGAGGAGAGAGATAGAGAATATACTTCTGATATATACCCAGAATATGTGTGAGTATAGCAGTCAGTATAGAAAGTATGCATACACACATGACACTTCTTCACCTTCATACTGTATGTCTAAATGTAAATACAGTTAATCCCAAAATGATTCATATCCCTGGCAAATATCGATTTAATGTTGATTTTCTCTTGACCAAATTGTTCTGACTGAAAATGACACTGCCACCTGACAAAAGGTAATACGACAATGTGGTAGAAACATGGGTTGTAATATATTGGTCAAGAGAAAATTAACATTAAATCAATATTTGCCAGGGGTATGAATCATTTTGGGATTAACTGTATGTGTATAAAGACCTGAAAGTGTGTGTGTGTGTGTGTGTGTGTGTGTGTGTGTGTGTGTGTGTGTGTGTGTGTGTGTGTGTGTGTGTGTGTGTGTGTGAGAGAGAGAGAGAGAGAGAGAGAGAGAGAGCAGACTGTGTTTACTTCTAGACGGCTTGCAGCTATGTTTAGGGAAATAAAAGTGGATCTGTAATAAATAGGCATTTAATGGCCGTGCAGGAGGAACAGACTGACACCTGATTACTCCGCCGTCTTCATTTAACGAGCTGGAGGCATCTCTCTCTCTCTCTCTTCTCTGCATCACTCCATCTCTCTATCACCCCACCTCCCTCTGTTTTTCTCTTTTACTTTCCGGTTTCTTTCTCCTTCTATCTTTTTCTCACCCTTCCCTATCTCTCTGTCTCTCTCTCTCTCTGTCTCTCTGCCAAAAACTCATTCTGTTTTATGAGTGTATGCGGTAAAAGACTGAATATTGGGCTATATTCTCCCTGCACCTGCTGTTGCTTGTGCATATGGTTAGCTCCTCTCATCTAGCCACCATGCTGGGGCTGAACACTTGATCTCACTTGCTTTGCTTCTGCTCAAAAAACCCTTCACTGTTGCAGTAATGTTGACAAAGATGGAGGAGATCTGGGTCATTTATGATGATACCGGCAAACTTTTCTTCTCTTTTTTTTTAATTTTTATTCTGTATAGTTTAGTTTTTCAGTGGAAATACAACTACAGTGAAAACATGCACATAGTGTATGCAATCTATATTGTTTTTGAAAGAATATTATATGCCTTTACATGATGTTACATATGCAGTGAGTGACTTTGATGCATTCATTCCTAGCATGTGTTTGTCACTGTGTTCACTTTCTAAAACTAAGTAACCAGTCATGGGACACCACCATATAGCAGGGTTGTCATGGGAGCACCACCGTATAGCAGGGTTGGCATTGGAGCACCACCATTGCAGGGTTGTCATGGGAGCACCACCATATAGCAGGGTTGTCAACAGCTCCTCTGAATTCAGATCACTCTAACAAACACTCTCACAACAGCCATCATATATTAATAAATGTCAAATGAACCATCTCATCTGTGTGTGTGTGTGTGTGTGTGTGTGTGTGTGTGTGTGTGTGTGTGTGTGTGTGTGTGTGGTCCATGACTTTAATTACTTGCTGAAGGATATAAGGATACAGAGCCACTAACAGGCACTTTGCCCCTGACAGGCATGAGGTTGGGAGTTTGCATTAAGTTGCGTGGGAGAGGCATGCGCGTGCACACACACACACACACACACACACACACACACACACACAATATCAAATATTAAAACTCAATAAAGGCCTACAGTGATGGAAATAGGCGAGGCAGTGGGGATGTGGAGACCTCGTTTCACGCGGGGCAAAGAGGTGGGGAGAGGGGAAACGCCAGAGCGGGCTTGCTGTCTGTCTTTTCTCCTCTCTCCTCTCTTTTTTCTTTCTCTATCTTTTTTTTGACGTGACAATAAAAGGAGTCTACATTCTACAGTCTACTATCTTCAGCTCCACAATCAGCATCACCTGTCTATGCCAACACCTGGAATAGCATCAGCACCAGTGGTAACCTGCAATAACAGTACCTATGTGTTATTCCACATGGTATCGCTTTGTACTGGATTAGTGGTACATGACTGACATAACAGTAAAGTGAGTCTACAATCTGACGACTACAGTCTACCGTCTTCTGCAGCACTTCTAGCAACCTCAGCCAAAGCACCAGCAGTAAGCAGCAGAAACAGGAACTATGTATTGCTCTGTGTAGTTTGGAGCACTTTGTACTGTATTAATGTTGCATCTTTGACATAACAATAAAGCAAGTCTGCAGTCTACAGTATATCGGCCG
>NC_063208.1:25079314-25086814 GCF_017589495.1 Alosa alosa | reverse complement strand
AAGACTGGGATGAAAAAACAAAAAAAAAAACAGGAAACTGTCTCTTAGTGAGCACAATCGTGTGGCATCGGCTCTTTGTGAAAGGCCTCGCCGGTGTCCATTCAGAGGGCCCGACAGCCCTGCCACGGAGATAAGATCCTGTTACAATGCGCATATCGATATGATATGCACGCTCCCCCATGTAAGAGATTAGAGTAATCCTCATTATGCCTGAGGGGAAATTGGCATGAATTTTCTCCCCCTTTGTGTGAGAATAACCCCTTGCACACACACACACACACACACACACACACACACACACACACACACACACACACACACACACACACACACACACACACACACACAGAGAGAGAGTGAGGGTTCAATATGCTATTAAGCAGAAGGCTGATGTGACAGTTCTCTGTGGTGTGAAGCATGCAGATTAAAACAAAAGAAAGAAGCTAAAAGGAAACAGGGGTGGCTATTCTACACAGGTGACACACTCATCAGCACTTTAAGTCAATGGCACAGCGCTAATTAACTCTTCACTGAAGGCAAAGGCATCCGGGGGGCACAGGGGCATTTGCACTACGTCCACACAAATTCAAACACACAGTGTGCCTTTACCACACAGCATCATGAGTAGGGCAGAGTGTGTGTGTGTGTGTGTGTGTGTGTGTGTGTGTGTGTGTGTGTGTGTGTGTGTGCAGGAGAGGGGGGAGGCGATGAGGGTGAGCAGAGTTAAGCAGTTAGCATGACTGCCTGGGATTTGATGTACAGCCGCAGTTTACCAGTGACGGCCCGCAGAGCAGTGAATCATGTGGTGCGGGTGATTTGTGGGACGCCCAGGGGCAGGGGGTGGAGGCTGGATACCCTGGAGCAGAGCAGGGGGGTGTATCTCCCCACACACCGCAGCAGATCTTTGGAGAGATAGATAGAGAAAAAGAGAAAAAGAGATAGAGAGAGAGAGAGGTTGAGAGAGAGATAAGCAGGCATGGAGAGATAGATAGAGAAAAATAGACAGATAGAGAAAAAGACAGAGGTAGAGAGAGAGAAATAAAGAGAGAGAGAGAGAGAGAGAGAGAGAGAGAGAGAGAGAGAGATTGAGAGATTGAGAGAGAGAGAGAGGCAGACATGGGGAAAAGGCAGAGGGAGAAAGATTATGTGTGTGTGCGTGTGCGTGTGTGTGTGTGTGTGTGCGTGTGTGTGTGTGTGTGTGTGTGTGTGTGTGTGTGTGTGGGGGTACATAAAGAGGCAAGAGAGAGAAAGACGAGTGTAAAGGCACCTGAGAGAGAGAGTGTGAGCGAGTGTGAGCGAGTGTGAGAGAGAGTGAGCGAGTGTGAGAGAGAGTGTGAGAGAGTGTGAGCGAGTGTGAGAGAGAGTGTGAGAGAGTGTGAGCGAGTGTGAGAGAGTGTGAGAGAGTGTGAGAGAGTGTGAGCGAGAGTGTGAGAGAGAGTGAGAGAGTGTGAGAGAGTGTGAGAGAGTGTGAGAGAGTGTGAGCGAGTGTGAGAGAGTGTGAGAGAGTGTGAGAGAGTGTGAGCGAGTGTGAGAGAGTGTGAGCGTAGGAGGGAGAAGGAGAGAGTCGGAGCGGTAGATGTGTCACGGCTTGCTCAACAGCTTTATGGACGTGAATGATGTTTCCCATGCCACAGTCTTCCATAACTTCATCCTGATGTGTTCATTAAATGACCACAAGGGCCCCGCGGGGGCGATCCGTGACTTGAAGACCGAGGTGGGCTGCTATGTTAACGATATTTACACTGGAATTCACTCTATTTGTTCATGAAAATTATAGAAAATAATGTGGAAGGTGAAGGCTTAATGCGGCGGTTTGGAGAAGGACCCACATATCGTTTATGGCTGAACAATTTATATGCATGAGGAAAAGTACTGGGCCACACAGAATCCACCAGCATAACACAGGCCTAGGTGTGGCAGGCCTGGGTGTACAGTATGTGTGTGTGTTCAGTAGGATTGAGACAGAAGGCAGGTCCTCCTAAGTGTGTGTGTGTGTGTGTGTGTGTGTGTGTGTGTGTGTGTGTGTGTGTGTGTGTGTTCAGCAGGATTGAGACAGAGAGCAGGTCTTCCTGAGGCCCATCTATCTGTACATGACTGTGATGTAGAAAAGGCAATTAGTCGTAAAAGTACCAATTTCTGCCCCTTTCGGTCGAAAATTCTAAAGCAAAGGTGTTTTTCAAAATAACATTTGATCAATTAAAATGTTTCAGTAGCCATAGGTGTGTAGATTTCAACATAATCTGGTTTGGCTCTTAATAGGAGCATTTACTGCCTGAAAAATCCAATTTTATTTACCGTGCTCGCCGGAGCTTGGTGCTGGGCTGGTGGGTGTCCTATTTCCGCTCACTAGACCGAGAATTCTCGTTGCAAAATAAAAATTCCACTGGAATTTGTACACACAGCCTTACAACACTGTTTACAGCTCTTCAAGTCACTGTACAACGTCATTTTTGGTACATAGCTAATTTAGATACACTTATGGTGAGGGTGCTTGCGTTTCTTTAGAAATCTGCTGTCTTGGTTTGTATAGAAATGAATATTAAGTGACACATGAAAGGGCGGAAATGGGGCATGGGCAGAAATAGGTGACTTTCCGATACTGATACTTTCCATTATGGGAGCCCTCCACAAAACATGAATGCATAATGTATATAATGTGAATTATATAAATGTGTTAAAATGATTACAGGTATATATTTTTTTTTAAAAAATCAAACAGCACAAAGATTTATACTATGAGCAGGGAATTATGTGTTATGTCTATTTTGCCTATTGCCTTTTATAGTCTATTGCCCACAATGTGCCTATGAGTTTGTGTGTGTGTGTGTGTGTGTGTGTGTGTGTGTGTGTGTGTACAGTATGTGTGTGTGTGTGTGTGTGTGTGTGTGTGTGTGTGTGTGTGTGTGTGTGTGTGTGTGTGTGTGTGTGTGTGTGTGTGTGTGTTAGTAGTGATGGGAGGCTGGTGGTGATTGGGGCAGCTTGGCTGCGGTGGGACTTAACACACACTGGGCTGGAGTAGGGTTTTAAATAGCACGGCTGGTATTCCTGCAGGTCCAGGTTGGTGTGTGTACAAAACCAAACCAGAGAATCCTCCCTCTGCAGCTGTGTGTGTGTGTGTGTGTGTGTGTAAGTAAGTGTATGTGTGTACTGTCAGCCCTGTGGCCTTGTAACTGCAGGGGATAAACAACACGCCTCTGTGGCTGCTATCCATTGGACCAGAACAAGCGTGTGTGTGTGTGAGTGAGAGAGAGAGAGAGAGAGAGAGAGAGAGAGAGAGAGAGAGAGAGAGAGAGAGAGAGAGAGAGAGAGAGAGAGAGAGAGAGAGAGAGAGAGAGAGAGAGAGAGAGAGAGATACATGGTTCATTTTGTTGTTAGTACTGTAGTATGTGAGAGGTGTGTCTGTGTGTGTCTGTGTGTGTGTGTGTGTGTGTGTGTGTGTGTGTGTGTGTGTGTGTGTGTGTCTGAGGGTGTGAGCAGATCACAGCTGAACATCTGCACTGCTGGTTTTGATGGCTTGTGTGAAAATGTTATCTTTGGGTGAGAGACCTCTGGCCACTTCACCACCATCAGAGCAGAAACAGCAGCGGCAGCTGACATATCACACACCACTACTGCCCCTCAACAAATAGACTGGGCAGACCGCCAGTCATCTACACACACACACACACACACACACACACACACACACACGCTACAAGACACACACACATACACACACACACACGCACGCGACGCGACGCACGCACGCACGCACGCACGCACGCACACACACACACACACACACACACACACACACACACACACACACACACACACAAAGCAATACTTCATATAAATTGTGACAGACATAATACACACTCTCAGACACACACAGACACATCCAGCGACTCTCTGACAGTGTCAAGACAGAAATAAAAACAGACAAAAGACAAATAAGCAGACGTACACACATACATACTGTATATACAACACACACACACACACACACACACACACACACACACACACACTAATACAGATATTGAACACACTGCACTCTCTGCCTGTCCCCCAGCATCTCTAGGGTGTGTGGGGCCTATTTGTGGTAAAATAGCTTTTATTGAAAGGCTTTATTATATTAGCCGCAGGAGGCCAGATAGCGGTACAAGCAATTAACTTCTCACCCTCCCAGCACGGGTGGATGGGAGAGCGGCCATTTACAGAGGCACTGGAGCTGGCACATTGTATTTCTCTTGATTTCCTAACAGGTGATAGGAAGGCCACCATAAAAAACAGACCTTTTTATCCCTGCCCCAGCCACTGGCAAAGGCACAGAGCCAAGATGGCCGCCATGCAGGGAGCCGATGTGTCACAGTTTCCATGCGGTGAAGGCAGTGAGGGTGAGCAAAACTGCTGTTACTATTTTTTCCACTGCGCAAGAGTCACCCTGGGGTTTAATGACAAGGGACATTGGGAATGCATGACGGCTGGCAACTGGGGTGAGTCTGGGTCACAGACGTGACGAGGTCTCGTGGTGTCCCTTACGACACAGACTGGGAGACTCTCCTCCTCGACGGCCAGCCTACTTACCTACAAATGACCTTTTGGCTAATGACCCCTTGTCTATCTAAATAAACTCTTCTAACCTCTTCATTCAACTTCCTGCCTTCGCGGTTCCCGTCAGAACGCCACTCGATGTCCAGTGACCTCTAACACAGGATGAAAACCATCCGATTTGCTGTTTCCTCTCTGTCAAGTGCTACTCGTGTTCTGGAATGTTCCAAATTTAGCCACAGACAAAGTGCCACTTTGTCCTACGCACCCAGTCTCTCCTTCCTAAAAAAAGGCAATGGAGATCTCTGATTATTTAGAGATACCATTGATGGGCACAATGCAGTAGCATTGTCGTGATTCCTTGGCTTCTTTTTGTTCGTTTTCTGCTTTATTTTGACCTTGGTTTTTAATCAGGCATTTTATGGGTCTACTGTGCTTTGCCAAAAAGAAAGGGGACAAAAGTGCAGCCTGGGTCTTAATTTAATTAGTGGGAGAACATAGCGGGAAACCAAAGCAGACAAACAGACTAACTCAATTTCACGTCTGGGTAGGGCTCACTATTCCCATTCCCAACAAAGATCTGGTAAAGAGACGGAGGAAAAAATATATATGTATATATATATTTAACAACTCAACTTTACAGCATTTATATTCATTATGGGCTAAAAAAACAACAACAGAGGAAATCTGCGCCAACTGTACGTACTTCCCTTGCCTAATTTAAAAGGCAGACTTCTGCAGAAAATTAGTGGAGGTTTTCACTGAAAAGTAAATACAATAGAAATATTTAAAAAATTGACTCTGGAAGCCCCAATGTGAGGAATCCCTGACAGGACCAATTGACAGCTGATCAGAGTCGGTATGTCTATTTATTTAATCGGTCCTTTTGGAAATGTGATAAAAATATAAGGATGGGATGTGGACCGTTATGCGATTGATATTTGTCCCCTTCTTCCTGCAGCACGGAGGTTACCACATAGCATTGTTAGCTAACGGTTCAAATGTGATGCGCTCAGTGTGCAGTCTGGAGAGCCATAGACGCACGGGCAGAGGGATCCTGACGAGTGTTAATTGCTTGTCAAGAGGTTGTTAAGCCGAATCCTGCTGTAATTCACTGATGGGGAGTCTGACTATGGGTTGCGTGCCTAGAATGGGGGAATGTGAAAACACAAATACAGGCAAACACACACACAAACACACACACACACACACACATATTCTGAAGACCCAAAATGTAAACACACTCCAGGGCTCTATCTTGCGTCCCAGCGCAATTGACTTTGTATACTCGCGATGGGGCGTGTTCCGGCGCAAACGTTCACTGTTGATATTTTGCCGTTTCAGAAAACAATTCTGCTACAGACCAGGAACTCCCTGGTCTAAAGTCTGTGGCGCAAATTCAGATGCTATTTTAAGGGTGCATACATGACTACAGGCCTGCATGAATGAATGCGTTGCACACCAATCTACAGACACCCCCGTGCACAGACGGAAACATTCAAAGCCCATCTAAAATAACTCCAAGCTTTGCTATGTTACCTCCATCCTTTCGTTATTTTCAAAAACGTTTTATATCCATGATGGCCTTGAAGTCTTGAGTTAGTGAATTAGCTTAAATCAGCTTTATATGTGCTGTTAACCAGCAACCATAGATAGTGCAAGAAAGCAGCAAGTATGGCTACAATTTCTGTAGTTGCTGCATCCATTCATTGTTATTCTCTCTCCTGCTCAAACAAATGTTGTGTGTATTAAGTTGATGATAACGTGTTTACAAACTCTACTTTACAGAAAATATTGTAAATAGCCTACTGTCATGCACTTAATGGGATACTGTGCAGAGTTGAAAGTAAGGTCAGCTTGGAAACTGTTTCTCGTTGTTGAGTTGCCTAATGGTAAGGAGCCCTGTCACCTGTGCTTAACGACGACACTTCTCCTCCTCATCTATACAACTAGTTCCCATTTCTGTAAACCATACATAATTTCAAAGAAAAAATATTACCACTCGAGGGAAATCAGTGTGGTGTCCATTAAGATGTGAAAAAAATAGGCATAAATCTAGTGTACACATTTTCACTAATCAATGGATGTGTTGATGACATAAATTAGGAAATATTAGAAGACTTAAGGAGACGTGATGTTGAATTGCATGCCGATGCCATTTAACCCAAATGCCCCAGCAGCAGCAGGGAGAGAAGAGATTAACTGACAGAATATATGCATTGTCTATAGAGAGGTAATGTTGCATTGTACATTGCAAAAATATCACCATGCATTCATAACCTTGTGATTCAGTGAGAGTGATCCCAAAACATCGGAAAGTATGTCTTTGTGACAATTCTGTATTACATTTTGTCAAGAGGAAAAATCAATAGCTAAATGTTCCCAACTGAACAGTGATTATAGCGCTGTGAACGCTCCTGGCTGTGCCTAGCAAATACGCCCCATAATAGCAATCAGCTACATGTATGGAACAAGCGTGCCTGTTGTTAAAGGGAATGTGAGATGACGCTCTGATTGGTTTATTGCACGTTACACCCAAACCACACCCATGATTAATGTAGCTACTTCAGACCACCCCATTTTAGATTTGCGTCGGGCGCAACAGTCAATTATCCCGCCGGTAAAATAGCATCAGCTAAGATCCGCCCCACAAAGTGACTTTATGCTTTGGCGAAAAAGACACTTCTGCTTTAGACAATTAAAATAGAGCCCACCATGTGTGTTTGGGAAGCATCTACTGTAGCTGTGAAACAACGGCTGCCCCAGCATTCCTACTCCATCTGCTCTGTCCATTTCAACCCTCTGGTCAGTCGCTCCGGCCATGAAGGAGAATATTCTGCTGTTAAACATGCCTCCAGCAAATGTGAGCAGGCTGGCTACAGCAGCACGATCCAACAAAACAACAACGCACAAATATTTGAGCGATAGATGAGTACAAAATCAAGAGCCCGCACGGCAAAAGCAAAC
>NC_063208.1:25056814-25066814 GCF_017589495.1 Alosa alosa | reverse complement strand
AAACTTTTCCAACAAAACAACACACCCACGCTTCTCTCTTCCCTTCAAAGGTCCCCTGGTTCACCGTCCCGAGAGTGCCAGACCGCCACCTCCGACCGCCCTCCTCTTCAGATCCACCCGGTGGCTGTCTGACCGTTCGCCCTGCGAGCCTCTGGGAGACCCCGGGAGCCAGCCTTGGCCCAGTGGAAGGGACTCTCGGGAGAGGTCAAGGGTCGACACACGGCCCGAACTCAACTCCACAGCCGCAGACACCTCTCATGCAACACCGAACTTGTGGAGCTTTGTCTTTCACAGCACGACACACATTCACAACACACATACACACACACACACACACACACACACACGCATTATACACATTCAAACTACATATGGTACACACACTGAAACTATACATACTCAGAGCAACACACACACATTGAGCCTATGTTGGGCAGCCGTGGCCCACTGGTTAGCACTCTGGACTTGTAACCGGAGGGTTGCCGGTTCGAGCCCCGACCAGTGGGCCACGGTGAAGTGCCCTTGAGCAAGGCACCTAACCCCTCACTGCTCCCCGAGCGCCGCTGTTGTAGCAGGCAGCTCACTGCGCCGGGATTAGTGTGTGCTTCACCTCACTGTGTGTTCACTGTGTGCGTTTCACTAATTCACGGATTGGGATAAATGCAGAGACCAAATTTCCCTCACGGGATCAAAAGAGTATATACTGTATATACTTATCACAGAGTCAGCACACACACACAAATCACACTCTCAAGGCAAGTACACACACACACAGACAGACAGACATAGACCCAGTGGGTATATCATAACAATCCTCAAGTCTATGGGCTTACCAAAGCTCTGCTAGCAAAAACACACTCACTCACGCATGGCAATTTATGGTTTCCGCTATAGATGTTTTCAAACAGTAAATTACCAAAAAGAGAGGGCTTAAATCAAGATATTGTCCACGGTCGGTCGCTTGATATGTTATCCAGTCTAAATCCATCCCTTCCCGAAGCACAGGCCTTGACTCTCGTTTCGCCGGAACATTCTGACAACTTCAGGAAGCAAAGGTACAGGATGCTGGCCCTCGCGTGTCTCCTCGCTCCAAGGTTCCATCCATCAAGCGTGCAGGGCAGGGCTGGGATGGACGTTACGCAAGGGCTCGCTACACAAGAGGAGTGGACACGGCTTCCCACAGAAGGACAGGCCTGTCCACTAAAGGACTATTACAGTCTGCCTTGATGTCCATAACTGGACCAAATATTTCCTTTCCAGCAACTGTATAGTTGTACATTTAGATGTATTCATTTATCAGATGCTTTTATCCAAACGCTTACATATGTATTATATTACCAGGGCCATTGTCCTTAGAGGAACTCTGGGTTAAAAAACTTGCTCAAGGGCACAATGGTTGAGCCCACAACTTTTCAAGCTACTGCGTGCACATTAACCCAGCTCCTTAACCACTACACTACCACCACCCAACGTTGTAGCAATGCTTTTAACACAACCACGTTCCCTCATTTTACCTGATGTGTCAGTATATGTCTTTTTTTCAAATCATCTTAACAAGACTGAGAGAAACTGAAGGGGGGGCTGTATAGAGAACTAAGAGAGGAATATAAAGATGAGTATTTTTGTCTCCTAGATAAAAGCCTTAGTCTCCGAGTCTGAGGGGTAGGGTAGTGATTAAAGTGACAGGCGTCGGAGATGCTGATGAGAGCTCTACAACTGAGGACAATGAAGGAGAGAGAAAGAGACAGAGTTAAGAGAGGAAGACGACAGGAAGAAGTGATGAAAGATAGAGGAGTTAAAGATAGAGTTGGAGTTAAAATGCTATCCCACACAATTTGACACTTTTTGAGGTAGGCCTATATACGGTGATGCAGAAGGGTCAAACTAAATTAGTGTTTTACAAACAAAAATAATTACAATAATTACAATCCCTTATGTACCTATATCTTTATAAGTCAACTAGCTTTGGTATCAACTCCATTTTAATGGTATACAGTAATGTGAAGGACAGCTAACCATATTGTTCCTACCAGCCAACCAGGCCATGAACTATGGAGTTCTATCTCCCGGGCCATGCACTATGGAGTTCTATCTCCCGGGCCATGCACTATGGAGTTCTATCTTCCAGGCCATGAACTATGGAGTTCTATTCCAGGCCATGAACTATGGAGTTCTATCTTCCAGGCCATGAACTATGGAGTTCTATTCCAGGCCATGAACTATGGAGTTCTATTCCAGGCCATGAACTATGGAGTTCTATCTTCCAGGCCATGCACTATGGAGTTCTATCTTTCAGATGAGAAATGAGAAGATTAAAACAAAGTTAACAATAGCAACCTCTCTAGTGGTAAGACTGTTCTGTTCCAATAGCTCCTCCCCTCTCTCTGGCCCACCCTCACCTCACACATCACTTCCTGTCTAACAGGGGCTGAGGTGAGAATGACTGACAGGGGTCAGAGTGGTGGGAGGGGCAGTGGGGTGGAAAGAGGGGAGAGAGAGAAAGAGCAGACAGCTGGACTGTCTTAACGCTCCACAGGACGCAGGCTAAGAAGCTGCTGCCAATGTACAGACAGGTGCTGTGGACCATAAAGATACCACATATAGAGAGAGTGCAGTGTGTATACCTGATGCTGAACATTTGGGTTTCTCTCTCTCTCTCTCTCTCTCTCATACACACACACACACACACACACACTCTCTGTCTCTCTCTCTCTTTCTCTCGTTCTCCACTCTCCCTCTAGTGTCACTGACTTGCCATGATGTGAGAGGGAACCACTGACTTGCTGTGCTTGCATTTTAAACACTACCTCACCAAGCCCCTCCTGAAGTCAGTGCCTCAGTCAGTCAGTCAGTCAGTCAGTTAGTCCATAAAATCGGTCAGCCTGGGCAGTGGGTCTCTGGTGGTGTGCTGCCCATCTCTTCTGTTATCCTCAGCTCTTGGCCTTTCATTGACCCTCTCCATTTCCACGGCTGGCAGCATTAATGTTTTAATGTCTGTCGCCAAAACGCTCGGGGGTCAGACGCAGAGGCAGAGAATGGACGAGGACGAGGACGAGGGGGACGAGGAAGCGTAAGAGCCCTTTCCCTTCCTTTCAACCCGCGGCGTGAAGAATATGCATATTTATGTTGGGGCGTCGCTTTTATTTATGCACTTCAATGAGTCCTTGAGAAATAATTTTTTTCTCTGCTCCTCTGTGCATGACAAACAGGCTGGAGATGTATTTCAGTGATGGGCCTTATTTGATCATACTGTATGTCTGTGTGTGTGTGTGTGTGTGGGGTTAGGTTACCTACTGGGAATGTATCAGGCGGATGTCCCCTCATGGCCTGACATCAGTGTGGACTCCTGGGGAAGATGTTCTCTTTAGTTTGTGTCAGGGCAGTGCCATGTATGTCAAGTGTGTCTGTGTGCATGTGTGTGTGTGTGTGTGTGTGTGCATATGTGTGTGTGTGTGTGTGTGTGTGTGTGTGAGTGTGTGTGTGTGATGTGTGTGTGTGTGTGTGTGTGTGTGTGTGTGTTTGTGTCAATACAGCTCTATAGACACTGCTTATGTCCTTGTGTGATCTATGGGAGGTGCAATAACATTGGAATAGTGGCACCACACACTGAACGTACTTGCACTACACACTGAAACACTGACACATACGCACTGGGCACTAGTACCACACTGGAACTCAAACAGCAACACACTGAATTTCCTGCATTACACACTGAATCTGCTTGCACTCGCACTGAAATCACTTGCTCAACACACTGGATTTACTTGCAGCACACACTGAAACTGCTTGCACTACACACTGAAACAGTTTGCACTACACTGAAAATAGTTACACACACTGAAGCTCCTTACACTACACACTGAATTAACTTCCACAACACATTGAAATGTCTTGCTCTACACACTGAAACATCACATGCACTACACACTGAACTCACTTGCGCACACACACTGAAGCCGCTTATACTACACACTGAATTAACTTCCACTACACACTGAACTCACTTGCACACACACTGAAGTCGCTTACACTACACACTAAATTAACTTCCATTACACACTGAACTCACTTGCACACACACTGAAGCCGCTTACACTACACACTGAATTAACTTCCACTACACACTGAACTCACTTGCACACACACTGAACTCACTTGCACACACACTGAAGTCGCTACACTACACACTGAATTAACTTCCTCAACACACTGAACTCACTTGCACACACACTGAAGCCGCTTACACTACACACTGAATTAACTTCCACTACACACTGAACTCACTTGCACACAAACTGAATTAACTTCCTGCAAATTGCAAGGAGACATGTGGTGTCTATTCTATTGTAATACCAGCTCCTTTAGTCTGGCAAAGTCATATTTTAGTGAACTGGGTCCTGAAAGATTGCTGCCATTTCAGTTAGCTAGTTAGTTAGCATTAAGCCAGAAGCAGCAACGACATTGCTGGTAGATAGTTTTGGTAACCTAGCAACAATAAACACTTGACCCGGAGCACTCTGAAAGGGGCGCTGTCAGTGCAAAAAATGCAATGTGGATACAGGGCCACGAGTCACTGGCAACAGCAGGCAAGGTTAACAAAAACATCTGCCAGCCAGACTGTAATGCACGTCCTTTTTGGAATGTTGTTGGAGTGCTAACTAACTAGCTAACTAGCTAACTGAAATGGCAGCAATCTTTCAGGACTCAGAAAATGTGGAAATTTATATGGGGTGATATCAGGTAAAATGGGCCATCAGCTAAAATGGGCCATTTGAGGTTTGGGGGTCCCAGCCCCTCCAGAATTTAGAGCCAATGACTGCAAAGGATTTCAAACTGTTGTCATAACTGTGCTTGACAAGTAACAGGTGATTTGATTGGTTTATGGTTGCTATGGTGGGCGGGGCAATAGTTCAAATCAAGACTGCACCAGAAAGCTGCATGGTAAGTAGCCTGGCATATCAAATCTAACTAAACTGTTATAAGGATGATAAATCTATAAAAAAACAAACATAAAAAAACTATGCATAATATCTGTCTTGATGGCATCCACCAGAAATAATGCTGTTAGTTTGGTATATGAACTTATTTTTTGTAAAAGTGATGTTTTTCTTAGTGGCCCAATACCCTTAACCCACTGAGGTAAAATGGGCCACATGGTTTCAGCTAAAATGGGCCATCCTCTGTGTCACTCACAAACACACATACACATGTGTGTGAGGGTGTGTGTGTGTGTGCACATACGCATTCACTCACACACTCGCACACCAACCCACACGCACACATGCACGGACACAAACACACATACACACACACACACACTCACCATGACCCCCCCCAGTAATAATGGTGGTCGATATTTTATTACAGTGAGTATGGCAAATGCGAATGAAATGAGAGGAGAAGAGAGAGGGAGAAGGAAAGAGAGAGGAAATGAGGAGGAAGGATGAGAGAGGAGACAATGTTTTAATTTTTAATATATCAGTTACCAGTTTTGTATGTTTTTTTGTAATTTCATGATTTCGTTCAAAATGTGTTGTTCACACACACACACACACACACACACACACTGATCTGTCACTGATCTATTCACTGATCTGTGCTGTTCCAAAATGGTCTTTTTTAATTGCACATTTCAATATGTGAGTTTGCACCCACAATGTGTTTTTTTAATGGCACATATGAATATTGTGTTTTAAAATTAAAATTGATGATAAATGACCATTCCCTGATATCACCCTGGTTTGCGGCTAATTTCTCATAAAACATTGCAATCGGGTTTGCCTGTATAGACTAGCTTGCTTGATAGACTACGAAACACTTGAAAAAACGGTACAGAATATCAGCTCTTCCACATGTGTCTTAGACACTCTGCCTACCAATTTTTCAAAACTGTTTTTCACCTCATAGCGGCGGATGTCTTTCAAATTGTAAATGTATCACTGCTGTCTGGCACTTTTCCTAAGTCACTGAAAACAGCTGTTGTAAAGCCACTTCTCAAGAAGAATAACATGGATGCCTCCATGCTAAACAATTACAGGCCGATATCCAATCTACCTTTTATTGGCAAAATTATTGAAAAAGTAGTCTTTAATCAATTAACCACCTTCCTAACATAAAATGGGTATTTTGATTACTTTCAGTCTGGTTTTTGGGCAAATCACAGCACTGAAACAGCTCTCATTAAAGTTTCCAATGACATATGCCTCAACACAGATTCAGGTAAAACATCAGTCCTAGTGCTACTGGAGCTTAGTGCAGCATTTGACACTGTTGATCACAATATTTTACTACACAGACTAGAACACTGGGTTGGATTTACAGGCATAGTTATCAGCTGGCTAAAATCATATCTACAAGAAAGGAGCTTCTTTGTTGCCATCGGAAACTGTACCTCAACACCAACGTCCTTGACCTGTGGTGTTCCCCAGGGGTCGATCTTGGGGCCACTATTATTCAACCTCTATATGCTCACACTTGGACAAATCATTCAAAATAATTTGATTTCATATCATAGCTATGCAGATGACCACATTACTCCAATTCTTAAGTCCTTGCACTGGCTTCCAGTAAGTCACAGAATTTACTTTAAAGCACTATTGCTTGCTTCAGCAGTACACACCTTCTCGTCCTCTCAGGTCCCAGGTGAAAAACCTGCTAGTAAAACCTACAGTTAGAACTAAACATGGTGAAGCAGCTTTTAGGATGACATTAAAAAGGCCCCAACTGTAGCCAGTTTTAAATCTAGACTTAAGACCAAACTGTTCTCAGATGCTTTCTGCTAACTGTGCCGAGTTACAAATTCTGAATCTGCCTTTATAATTATTCTACTTTGTCTTTTATTACTTTTTTTACTACTTTTTGCCTTTGTTTTGCTTACTAATTATTCTTTATTTTTAAATGTTTTTTACCTTGTGTTTTATGTTTTCTTTTATTATGATCTTTACCTTTTAACTATTCTTTGACTATATTGCCCTTTTATGCTTTTATTTGTTATTATTGTTTGGTTTTGTTTATGTAAAGCACATTGAATGACCTCTGTGTATGAAATGTGCTATATAAATAAACTTGACTTGACTTGACTATGACTTCAAGACAGCGCAAGGTGCTCAAGAATATATTAATAAAATATTCAGGGTTTGCCTGAACAAGTAAGGTTTGGTTGAAGAAGGACATAGATACCACAAACCATATCAATTTCCACATTTTCTCTCTTCAAATCTTAATCAATGGCTGGTAATCTGAGAGTGGAATTTCCTGTTAGCTACATTATACCAACTTCCAGGCGCACTGAAAAAGCGAGTGGAAGCAGGTTCAGTGTAGTGCATCTGATGTTTCAGTGTGTTTGAGGAAGTTAATTCAGTTTGTGTGCAAGTGAGTTCAGTGTGTAGTGTAAGCGGCTTCAGTGTGTGTGCAAGTGAGTTCAGTGTGTAGTGGAAGTTAATTCAGTGTGTAGTGTAGCGACTTCAGTGTGTGTGCAAGTAAGATCAGTGTGTAGTGCATGTGATGTTTCAGTGTGTTGAGCAAGAAATTTCAATGTGTTGTGGAAGTTAATTCAGTGTGCAGTGTAAGGAGCTTCAGTGTGTGTATTTTCAGTGTAGTGCAAACTGTTTCAGTGTGTAGTGCAAGCAGTTTCAGTGTGTGCTGCAAGTAAATCCAGTGTGTTGAGCAAGTGATTTCAGTGTGAGTGCAAGCAGATTCAGTGTGTAATGCAGGAAATTCAGTGTGTTGCTGTTTGAGTTCCAGTGTGGTACTAGTGCCCAGTGGGTATGTGTCAGTGTTTCAGTGTGTAGTGCAAGTACGTTCAGTGTGTGGTGCCACTATTCCAATGTTATTGCACTATACGACCTCCCATAGTGATCCGAGTGGATGACTCCCTGGAAAATGTGCTGACGGATGCACTCAGGCAAAAAGGCAGATCCATACAGAAAACACAGAAACACACACACACACACACACACACACACACACACAAACAAAATGCAAAACCGTGGCAAAGTGCAGTAAAATAGTCACACACACCTATCCCACAACATACCATTTACAGCTTAGTATACACACTCTTATCAAGTCATCCACTTACAGTCTCTCAATTACACACACACACACACACACACACACACACATGAAAATGCATCTCTGACAGGACGTGTGGTTGACAAATGCTGTGTGTCACATGAGCTGATTGGAGCCTGCATTTCCTCGGCAGGAGTCTCCACCCACACAACTCACTACCAATGACTGATGAGCAACTCTAGCAGCACAGCAGCAGCACAGAGCAGAGCAGAACCTAATGGGGTGGGAGGGGGAAAATGAGAGATGGATAGAGAGGGAGGGAGAGGACGAGAGACAGATGTGAAGAGGGAGAGAAACAGAGAGGGAGGGAGAGGGAGAAAATGAGAGAGGCAGTGCGGGAGAGGGATGAGGAAAAGTATAGGGAGGGACAGAGACAGAAAAAAAAAGAGAGAGAGAGAGAGAGAGAGACTCCACCATAACAGCCTCTCATCTAATGGAGTCACTAATCGTCTAAAATTCCCTGTTCTCAGCTTATCACTGACACACTCTAGACTCCTCTCTTTCTGTCTCTCATCCTTTACTCTCCCCCCATCTCTCTCTCCCCTCTCTCTCCTTTATATCTCTATTTTCCTAATACTACTCTCCTGTCCTCCATCCCCTCTCTCTCTCTCCCTCTCTCTTTTATTCATCCATCTCTTTCTCTAACTCTTCCTCTTTGTGAATGTGTCTGTATTTGCCTCTCCCTAACTCCCCATCCCTCTCTTTTTCCATTCTCCCCCCTCACTCTCTCCCTCCCTCCCTCCCTCCCTCCCTCTCTCTCCCCCCTCTATCTGTCCAGACTGCTTGGCGTGACAGCTCTATCCACCGGGCGGCTGACAGCAGGGCCGGGGCGTCGGGGGAGTCGCCTCCTGTGTTCGCGTCAATCACTCACCCCCTGTCTGACAGCCCGGGCGGGCAGGCGTGAACGCGGGCTCGAGTGCGGCTGGGCTGGCGAAAGAGCGGGGCTCCCGCGGTGCTCTCGCTGGGCTGCCTGGCCGTGTTCAGCACAACGCGGCAAACGCAGGCACAAATCCATCCACCCCCCAACCACGCAGGAGGAGAACAGAGGAAAGAGATGGAGAGGCATGCAGTCACTGATGTAGATACACTCTTACAGTAAAAGAAATGTGTTGAAAATAACACAACTTGTGTTATTTTTGTTATTTTTAACATATCTCTATGTTCAAATAGGGACATCACAGTGTGTGTGTAGATAGACCGAGATATTCTGTAGGGTCACATAGGCAGAGAAATGTCCAGGTTGGCCTTGCTTAGCTGTTCCCCTCATAGAGAATGCACCATACACATACCGTATGATGAACATGTGGCTTTCTCTCTAACTATCCCCCCCTCTCTCTGTCTCACACACTTCTTTTACTTGTACTTCCTCCTGGTTTAATGATATATATATATATATATATATATATATATATATATATATATATATATATATATATATATATATATATATATATATATATATATATATATATATATATATATATATATATATATATATACTCTCTCATCATATATATATATATATGCTGCAAGTAAATCCAGTGTGTTGAGCAAGTGATTTCGCAGTGTGAGTGCAAGCAGATTCAGTGTGTAATGCAGAAAATTCAGTGTGTTGCTGTTTGAGTTCCAGTGTGGTACTAGTGCCCAGTGCGTATGTGTCAGTGTATGTATATAGATAGATAGATAGATAGATAGATAGATAGATAGATAGATAGATAGATAGATAGATAGATAGATAGCGTAGATAGATAAATAGATAGGGAAGTAGGATGGCTGTGCGTGCGAGCATGGCGCAGGAAAATGGATGAATAATGCAGCGATGCCCACAGGGCAAAGCAGCTTGACTGTGTGTGTGTGTGTGTGTGTGTGTGTGTGTGTGTGTGTCTGTGTGTGTGTGAGAGAGAGAGAGAGTGAGAGAGTGCCTCCT
>NC_063208.1:25046814-25049314 GCF_017589495.1 Alosa alosa | reverse complement strand
TGGGATGCTTATATTACAATAAGTGTATTCACACAGACGGTTTCTCACACTGCAGTGACATTTCTGCCAAGACTTGGACATTAAGAAGGCGGACGCTGTATATGTATGCATGCTTGTGTGTGTGCGAAAGATTTTGCAATGACCACAGAGGAGTGGTATGAAGAATTTACTTGTGTGTCAATATATGCATGTGTGTGTGTGTGTGTGTGTGTGTGTGTGTGTGCATTTAAGTATGTTCTGTATTGTTAAGAGGCCCAGGTAACATGAGAGAGCCTCCAAACTAGCCTCCACACTTGCCAAGCTCACATTTCTCTACGAGTCAATTATCAAACAATTTACACCTACAGCTACAGAGGTATCAGGTGACCTTTAACCCTTCTGTCCCCCCTCTCTCTCTCTCTATATATATATATATATATATATATATATATATATATATATATATATATATACATACATATATATATATATATATATCTTTCTCTCCATCTCCATCTCCACTCTCTCTCTCTCCCTCCCTATATTGTGTAAAATGGTGTTTTCTGTTGCTCATATCTGGGCTTCTCTGACCCCCATCTGAACCATCTCCTTTTTCTAGTTACTCTATCTACCTCTCTACCTTTCTGTTTGTCTATGGATCCTCCATTCTCAGGGCTTAAATTTCACTGCGGGATTGCGGGTATTGGCGCGATAATTTGTTCAAGTCCGCAACTCTAGACATCATAATGTTTGAGAAATTCCCTCAAGATACACTTTTACAGCCTGTCTGATGGCGTTAATATAGCCTAATCATTAAGTGGAATGCGGGGTGTGCTATTGACCGGGACTGATCCAATCCACCGAAGTTGGAATTGAACATAGCCTCATGCAGGCGCACACACACGGGAGAGAGAGAGCAGAGAGAGAGAGAGAGAACCACTTTGCGCTTATAAAATAGACTCGCTACCATGGCAAACTTTTACATCTGGAAAAGAGCTCCTTGGTAACTATCCTGCTAGCTCAGGTCACGTCAACACTTGATCCCAGAAAGATTGTCTTCGACATGTCAACATTTATTGTATCTAATGACATAGAAAACATAATGATTTGCATACACATACCGCACTATGCACAACTTTTATTCACTAGCGACTACAGCCCTAAAACCGTCAGGTTGAAGGGGAATAGTACTCCATAGAATTTACTCTTTCAGGTATTTCTTTAAAGTGACAGGCACTCCAATTTTTCTCATCACCAATGTGCACTCAATTGGACCTACACACCACATTAAAGATATGCCTAAGTGTTATAGGTTAAGCGTCAATATGAAAATTCAAATTACTAAATATGTTTAGCTAGTAGTAATTACTAGTAAAATGCTATACTTTAAAAATGCATTATTAAATAAATACACTCTATATGAATTCAAAAATATATGATAGAAACATATCACATAAGCTATCATTTTCAGTGTGTGTTTGTGTGTGTGGAGAGTCAAGCAGAATCTAGGATGTCCACTGTTGTGAATGATCCCACTACAGTATATATTATTGATGGCGTCAGGGTGGTGGGGGCCCCCAAAATCAAACACTTTTTTTTAAAAAAGTATGGCATATTGAAATCGCAATTCTTGACTTGGTATCCAGAATCGACCCCCCTCCCCAAATTGTGTAAATCCCCCTACATTGTTAATAGCCTAGGGGAATTCCCCCATTTTGAAAAATGAATTTTAAGCCCTGATTCTGGTTTACTTTTCTTTCATTATCTCTATCCATCCATCCTATCACTATCTGTCCTTCATCCTTTCTCCATGTCACTCCCCTTTCTCTCCACACATCTTTTTGTTTCAATTGTCTCTATCTCCTCCTCCCTTTTCTTCCCTTACATTTGTTCTCCCTCTTTTTCTCTCTCTCACCCCACACCTATATATGGCTTGTTTTTTCTTTCTCATCTCCCCTTTTCTCTCCTTTCATCTCCTCTCTTTCTCCTCCCTCTCTCTCTCTCTATATATATATATATATATATATATATATATATATATATATATATATATATATACATATATATATATATATCTTTCTCTCCATCTCCATCTCTCACTCTCTCTCTCCCTCCCTATATTGTGTAAAATGGTGTTTTCTGTTGCTCATATCTGGGCTTCTCTGACCCCTCATCTGAACCATCTCCCCTTTTTCTAGTTACTCTATCTACCTCTCTACCTTTCTGTTTGTCTATGGATCCCTCCATTCTCAGGGCTTAAATTTCACTCTGGATTGCGGGTATTGCATAATTTGTTCAAGTTCCAACAACTCTAGCCATCATAATGCGAGAAATTCCTGCATACACTTTTACAGCCTGTCTGATGACGTTAATATAGCCTAATCATTAAGTGGCGTGAATGCGGTGCTATTGACGGGACTGATCAACTACCGAGTTGAATTGAACATAGCCTCATGCAGGCCAGGCACACACACGGAGAGAGAGAGAGAGAGAGAGAGAGAGAACACTTTACGCCAAATGG
>NC_063208.1:25034314-25041814 GCF_017589495.1 Alosa alosa | reverse complement strand
ATCTGAGAGTCAGTCCACACAGAACTTCGCAGAGCAGTGCTTCTGCTGTCAATTATGACCAAGTTCTTGCGCTCTAGATGAATCCCTCATGGAGACGGAGGAAAATGTTTTTAAAATGCCCCCAAAAGAAAGAGATCTAAAAGGACTAAAAAGAGCGATAATTTAACAGGTCTTAGCGGCACAGATAACTAATACGAAAGTGATTTCTCTGACTGTAGCGTTACCTGTAGCTTACGTTATAGTGGGTTTGCTAGTTCGCGATTATAGTGTGGAAGACATAAAATCCTTCTTGACAAAAACAAAACATATGAGAAATGTTCGATTGATCTGACTACTTCCCTGATGTGGAGCAGTTCACCACGAAAACTAAATCTTTTTTTTGGGTGAGGGCTGCTTCACAAATCCAGAGTGCTTCGTCTCAAAAAGATATTGACCAAGATTAACGTTTTGTTAAATAGCGATGTCTGATGTTGGTCTATTATTTTTCACATGTATTATGATGATGGCGTGTACACAACTCTTTTATTTTTTTTTTTTATCATGGGTGAAATCAGAATTGCTTCTTTAAATTTAAATGGGGCCAGGGAAAGAAGCAAAGAGAGCCTTGTTGTTTGAAACGATTAAGAAGAATAGATTTGATGTGCTTCTTGCTCAAGAAACTCACTCTGATGCCTCAATTGCTGCTGACTGGGCAAGTGAGTTTGATGGCCTGTCTATTTTAAGTCACAACACTTCCAATAGTGGTGGTGTTGCCATTCTGTTTTCTCGGACCTTTACTCCCATTTCCTACCAGACTGAGGAATTAGTCAAGGGTAGACTCCTAAAAGTCAGAGCCCAATTTGAAAACAATTTCTTTGTTTTTTGTGTGTTTATGCACCCACTACACCAATTGATAGAATGCTTTTCTTGAATATGCTAAATGATGCTCTATGCAATTGTGAATCTGAGGATTTTTTTACTCCTGGGAGGTGATTTTAATTGTACTGAAAATGTAATGGATAGGAATCATGTAGGCTTCACACATGCCCTCATGCAGAAGACTCATAGAACTGATGAATGCAAATGAGCTTGTTGATGTCTGGAGGAACTTTCACAGTACTCAGAAGCAATACACATGGGTTCCTCCTACAATAACCTTTTGTCATTGGCTAGACTGGACAGGTTTTATGGTTTTAAGCATCAGCTGAGTTTGTTTAGGAAATGTGCGATCATCCCAGTTGGTTTTCAGACCACAGTTTGGTTTTGTTCTCTTTCTTTGAGTTCTGTAAAGTCTAAAAGTGCTTATTGGCATTTTAATAATAACTTGTCATCGGATGGCCATTTTAGAGAGGTATTTAGACTGTTTTGGCAGGATTTTAAGAACACAAAAGCCATCTTTTAGCTCATTGCAACAGTGGTGGGACTTTGGTAAGTCACAAATAAGACAACTGTGTCAGGATTATACTTTCAGTGTCACAGGGACATAGCACTCGTTCAATGGTGAAACTTGAAAGGAAATAATTGAACTCCAGCATTTAGCTGAACAAACTGGCAACCAGACTTACACAGCAAATGTTAAAGCGAAGCAGAAATCATTGGCTGACCTGCTAGGCATAAAGGCACAGGGAGCTCTGGTCAGGTCCCTTTCAGAGTGTGGAATTGATGGACGCTCCTTCTAAATTCTTTTTAATTTGGAAAAAAGAATGGACAGAGGAGGTTCATTCACTCACTGCTTTCTGAGGATGGAGTTCTGTTGTCCAATCTGGCTGAAATACGTCAGAGAGCAGTCAGTTTTACGAAGACCTATATAAGAGTGAGAGCTCGGATATTCAGGTGGATGACCAGTCCTTCTTTGAGAACCCACCCCAGGTGGCGAAGAGAGGCTAATGCAGTCCTTGGAAGGGTTTTGAGCCTAGAGGAGCTGCAGAGAGCCCTCCAGAGTATGGAGGTGGAAAGGCACCGGGTTGGATGGTCTACCCGGTGGACTTTTAAAGTCCTTTTGGTCAGAAGTGGGTGAGGATGTGCTGACTGTTCTCAGCGACAGTCTTGCCAGAGGCGGTTGCCACTGAGCTGCCGGAGGGCAATACTCACTTTGCTCCCCAAAAGGGGATTTGAATGACATAAAATCATGGAGACCTGTGTCAATCCTCTGTACTGAATATAAATTGCTCTCTAAAGCATTGGCTAATAGATTGAGTGAAGTTGTGGAGCAGGTTGTCCATCCTGACCAGACCTACTGTGTACCAGGTAGGCTGATTCAAAACAACATTTCATTGATCAGGGATATATTTGATGTAGGTAAAGCTGTTTAACCTGGAATTCGGCTTAGTATCCATTGACCAAGAAAAAGCTTTTGATCGTGTAGAGCACAATTATTTGTGGAGTGCTCTGGCAGCCTTTGGTTTTTGCCCTGAGTTTATTGATATGATTAGAGTTCTGTATTGTGACATTGAGAGTATTTTAAAGGTTAATGGTGACTTGTGTGCTCCTTTTAAAGTCCACAGGGGGGTCAGACAAGGTTGTGCCTTATCTGGTATGTTGTACACCCCTGGCAATTGAACCCCCTATTGGTGAAGTTGAGGAAAGAGCTGGTGGGGGTGAGAATTCCAGCTGATGTGAAAGTGTTTTTAAACTGTCAGCTTATGCAGGCGATGTTGCAGTGATACTTGTGAATGGTCAAAGAGACATAAACACTATGTTAGAGATTTTTGATGATTTTAATGTTGTTTCCTCAGCAAAGAGTAAACTGGTCCAAAAGTTTAGCTATGCTGGTCGGGACATGGTTAAATGAGCCAAGTCTTCCAGCTGGCTTACATTGGGCCAGGAGTGGTTTTAAATATCTTGGTGTTTTTTTAGGGGATGAAATGTTTATTCAAAAGAACTTTGATGGACTGTTGAAAAGGTAAAGGGCCAGCCTTTGATAAATGGAAATTCCTTTTAAATAAGATATCCTACAAGGGCGTGTCCTTATTATCAATAATTTGGTGGCATCCACCCTTTGGCATCAGTTATCTTGTGTGGACCCTCCAGCACAGTTGCTGTCAAGAATCAGTCAATCCTAGTGGATTTCTTCTGGGATAAACTTCACTGGGTTCCACAGAGCATCTTATACCTACCTAAAGAGGAAGGTGGACATGGACTTGTGCACCTACAAAGTAGGACAAGCTGCCTTTCGGTTGCAGTTCGTCCAGCGTCTTCTCATGGGGCCTCTGGATTCCAGCTGGAAATATGTGGCGTGTGCCATTTTACAGACTTTGATGGACTGGGGCTGGACAGAACTTTGTTTTGGATGGATCCAAAAGATTGAACATCAACAAACTCCCTGTGTTTTATCGTAATTTATTTAAAGTTTGGTCCCTTTTAACAGTGCAACGCACAGGAAGCACAGAGTCTTTGTATTGGCTTTTAAAAGGAGCCCCTAATCTATGGTTCTGTTTTAGATATGTCTCTTGAAAAGTCTCTTCCCACAATCACACATAGCCTTCTTAGGTCTGGAGTCATTACTATGGAGGGTTTACTCAAGGTAGCAGGACCAGATCTTGTTAACACTGAACAAGTTGCCAGTCAACTGGGGATGAGATCTATTAGAATAGTAGCTCAGCTACTTGAGAAATGTGGGCCTCCTAACAAGAGAACAATTGCAGTTGTTGGCAGACAACTTCAGAGGGCTGTGCAGTTCAGACTGTAATGATCCTTTTCCCAATCTTTCATTGTCCAAATTTGACAGGTTGTACTGGTTCTTACTTGCATTTTGATCAATTGTCTCTTTTTGGGTCAGAAGCCAGCTGCTGGCAAGTGTTTATATAAACTGTGTGTGAAGTCTTTTAACAAAAGTCTTTGGACAAGAGGGTGGAAACACCTTGGTGTACTGTTTTACAAATGGGGGATATGTCGACCCCAGTGGAAGCACTATACAAGTCACCCTTAGCCAAAATGTGGAGATTTACAATGGAGGATTCTGCATGGAGCAATTGCAGTCAATGCCTTTGTTTCAGTGTTGAATCCTGTTGTGGGTCAAGAGTGCCCATTTTGTTTTGTGAGAGACTGTGTTTCATGCTTTCATGCAGTGTGTAAGGCTAACACCTTTATTCAAGTGGTTCTACAGTCACTCTTTAATCATTTTAATGAAACATTTTCAATGGAGACTTTTATTTTGGGTTTTAAATATGTGGAAACATCGTTTCAAATGTCAGCTGATCAACTTTTCTCTTAGGTCAAGCAAAATGGCAATCTATGTAAGTCGTAGAAACAAAATTGAGCAAACTTCTAGTGATGACCTAGTAATGGTCTTCTCAATACTTGTGTGAGGTCTCGTGATGTTAATTGATTTTCCTTTCTACAAAGCCATGATGAATCTTGAATCTTTTGAAGAAATTTGGTGTTATGATAGTGTGTTGTGTATGGTTGCTGATGGCGAATTGCAGTTTGCACATTTCTTGGAGAAAACTTGACTTGCTCCTTGATTTTATTTATTTATTTATTTTATCTTTAATGTGACTGTACATTGTGACAAAGTGATCATGTAAATACTTTGTGGCAAGAATGTAATAAAGGGTTTTTGAAATTCAAAATTCTCGCACGCATTATTTACCATGCAGTCTCAACAAGCAGGAAAGGACAGTGAGAGAGAGAGAGAGAGAGAGAGAGAGAGGATGACAAAATAAAAAGGTTAAGACTAACAAATAGAACTCAGCCTCGGAAACTCAGGGGACAGGAGAACAGGATGTGTTTCAAGTGCTTGTGTGTGTTTCAGTGTGTGTGTGTGTGTGTGTGTGTGTGTGTGTGTGTGTGTGTGTGTGTGTGTGTGTGTGTGTGTGTGCGTGCTTGTGAGTGTGTGTGTGTGTGTTTATCTGAACGGTGCTTGCGTGCGAGCATGCCTACATCCTTGCATATACCAGCCTCTTGTGTGTATGTCCAAACAGTGCTGGAGCTTAGACTATTAAGCACTTCTCTCTCTCCCTCTCTCTGTCTATCTTCCCCCACTCTCTCTCTCTCTCCTCTCTCTCTCTCCGTTAATAAGATTTGCTGTTCCTCTGAGCCAGTGGAGACTTGGCTTCCTTCCCTCCGGCACACTAGCCCATAAATATATAAACAGCTACATCACACTGTCAGCCTTCACACGCGGCACCAGTGCCATCCCCTCGCTATGCCACGCCACGCCACGCCACGCCACGCCACGCTTCCCTCCCTCTCTCTGTGTCTCTCTCTTTCTCTCTTTGTTTGTCTCTGTCCATTTCAGGAGTGTCACAAGGGGAACCCCCACCCCACCCCACCCCCAGCATGATGCGCCCCAGAACGGCTTGCCTGCCAGGGGTTTCGATGTGCTGCAGCCTGCAGCCTAAAAGAGCCCCAATTTAGCCAGGCATCTGAGTGGGCAGCCAAGCAGGTAGGACCCCCTCTCCCTCCCTGCCACCAGCAGGCCGTCAGGGAGGTTTATGGCTATATTAACTAGCGACACTAAATCAGAGGAGCTGAGCGCTCTCACAGGCGTCGCTGTCTCTGTATGGTTTGTGTGTGTGTGTGTGTGTGTGTGTGTGTGTGGATATGGGAGTGTGATCTCTGGTTCCTCCATGTCTGTAAGAAAGCACCAAAACACCACACTTCCATGATCTTCTGTAAGCAAAGACAGCAGAGATCGTCACCAACCAGAATACTAAGCAAACTCACAGCACTACAAAGCACACTTTCACAAGGCTGACATCAGGTGACATTCACACACACACACACGCACACACACACACACACACACACACACACACACACACACACACACACACACACACAGGTTGAGCAGCCTCAGAGACTCAGAGACTGTCAATACATTTCCAGCCTTTAACACGTTTTGTAAAGTAAAACGCACATTCTACGCTATGCTACGCTATGCTATGCTCAAAGGAAGACACAGAGACTGACAGAGCAAGAGACATGTTGCTATGCTGAATGTTGCTGTGCTGATGGCAGTACTGTCTTGCATGTGGAGAGAGGCCAATCCTGCAGTCTCTTTTTTTATACCTAGGAAACTTCATAGTCATTGTATTGTTGTAAGACAACAATATAATTACATTATGATGGCCTTCCCAGATCTTAAAAGAACACTAAGCCAGCCAATTATAGTTGAAGACATTTAAAGCTCATTTAAAAGTCCAAAAGAGCAATTACCAAAGTGCAGTATGGGGTGCAAATAACAAATAAACAGCTAGCAGTGGACACTCAATACAACGACGTGTAAACAAGTTTGTCTTTGGGAGAGGGAGTGGAGGCTCTGCCTGGCCGTGGGTCTCCGTGTGTGTCGGGATGGGGTTGGCGGCGGTGGCTATGTCTGGTAAATGAAGGCAGGTGTAGGCTGCAGCCATGTAGTGAATGGGGACCGGGGTCTCTGTAAGTGGAGATGGGTGAGGAGCGGTGGAGGCTGAGGCCGTGGTGTGGTGTGGGTCTCAGGGTCTCTGTGTGTGCTCGGCTGGGCGTTTGGAGAGGTGGAGAGAGGTGGAGAGAGGTGGAGTGTGTGTAGTCGTGGCATGTGTCTCTGGGTGGATGGTGTGTGTGTGTGTGTGGTGGGCTGGGTGGATGGTGTGTGTGTGTGTGCTGGGTTGGGTGGTGCCAGCACAGCAGTGAGGTAATTGGCTGTGATTTATAGCACTGCTGTTCCCTCCAATACAGCAGTAGGAAGAGAGAGAGAGAGAGAGAGAGAGAGAGAGAGAGAGAGGAAGAGAGAGCTGGCCTCTGGCCAGCCCCTCTACGGTGTCAATATCAAAAACCTCGAGCCCCCTGTGGCACTGCAGGCAATGAGAGCATGGCCATATCCAGACTGTGTGTTTGTGTGTGTGTGTGTGTGTGTGTGTGTGTGTGTGTGTGTGTGTGTGTGTGTGTGTGTAGAGGACTGAGGTGGAGTGTTGGGAAAGGAGGGTGACAGAGTGTTGGCTTAGGTGCCCTTGATCTGTGCACAATGAAGTGAGAGGTGTGTGGACATACAGGTGTGTATGTGTGTGTGTGTGTGTGTGTGTGTGTGTGTGTGTGTGTGTGTGTGTTTGTGATGTCTGAGTGCTACTGTGAGCTTTTGTGGGCTTTTTGCACCTTTGCAAAAAAGAATAGTCTGTCTCTCTTCCCCTCCTCCTCCCCCTCTCTCCCTCTCTCCATCCCTCTTCCTCTCTCGTCTCTCTCTCTCTCTCTCTCTCTCTCATTAAGATTGAATATTGCTTATTATAACTTGGTTAATGATGTTATGACACGTTCAAGTGTCTGGGGGCTGGGGGTAGCTGTGTGATGTTGGAGGTGATGGCAAATGATTTGTAAAGAATAAAGCAGAGGAAAGGGAAGAGCTCTTTAAAGTGATAGTGTGAGCCTTGTTTAGGACCATTTTAATGATGGCATATTAGACAGAAAGCAAAAAGTAAACTCTCTCTCTCTCTCTCTCTCTCTCTCTATCTATCTCCTCACCTCATCTCTCTCTTTGTCTGTATGGTGTGTGTGCTGCTGTGCATTGTTGTGTGTGTGTGTGTGTGTGTGTGTGTCATGCAGCCTTGA
>NC_063208.1:25016814-25021814 GCF_017589495.1 Alosa alosa | reverse complement strand
ATGCGTTCTAGTGTGTGTGTAGGGGGGAAGGAGGCGCGTGATTGGATGTAATCAAGGGGAGACATCTTAATTGGCTGGAGATGGGGATGCTGCTGGTGGTGGTGCTGAGGCTGATTCAGGTGGAGAGATGTGGAGAGGTGTGTGGGCAGCGCTGCAGGTGGCCACCCTCACATAACACCGCTCCTGTGGCCATCCGCCCACCGCATCCACGCCGTTCCCTTGGTTACTGTTTCTACAGTACCCTGGCACCAATTGAATTTGTCTCCTTCTGCAGACACTGTTGCCCTGTGGAAGATTTTATTTCTGCCGCCACCATCCTTCTCTCTCTCTCTCTCTCTCTCTCTCTCTCTCTCTCTCTCTCTCTCTCTCTCTCTCTCTCTCTCTCACACACTCACAGTCTTCTCTTTCTATTTATCCCTCTCTCTGTCTCTCCCCATCTCTTCCTGCCATTCTCCATCCCTCGCTCTCTCTCTTTCTCAATTTCTCTTCCTCCCTCTCTGCCTTCTCTGCTCTCTCTTTCTCTTCTTCCCTCTCTATCTCTCCTCTGCTCTCTCTCTTTCTCTTCTTCCCTCTCTATCTCTCCTCTGCTCTCTCTCTTTCTCTTCTTCCCTCTCTATCTCTCCTCTGCTCTCTCTCTTTCTCTTCCTCCCTCTCTATCTCTCCTCTGCTCTCTCTTTCTCTTCCTCCCTCTCTATCTCTCCTCTGCTCTCTCTCTTTCTCTTCTTCCCTCTCTATCTCTCCTCTGCTCTCTCTCTTTCTCTTCCTCCCTCTCTGCCTGTGTCTGTAGCTGTGTAATGTGAACGCCAGACCTTCACCTGATGCCTTTCACCTTGAGAGGCGCTGACGCTGACGGCTGCATACTTGTGTCTGCCTGCCTCTCGGTGCTCTCCTCTCTTCTCCTCTCCTCTCATCTCCTCTATTCTCCTCTCCTCTCTTCTCCTCCCCTCTCATCTCCTCTATTCTCCTCTCCTCTCTTCTCCTCCCCTCTCATCTCCTCTATTCTCCTCTCCTCTCTTCTCCTCCCCTTTCCTCTCTTTTCCTCTCCCCTCTCCTCTCCTCTTCAAAACTGAGTATGCTTTTTATGCTTTTTATAAGTTGCTCAATGGCAATGAGGGTTTTTGGACAGTATGGGGGTGGGAGGGCTGCTGTGTGAGGGTGGGGAGGATGGGCAGCTTGGGTAGCGTTTAAAAAAAAAAAAAAAAAAAAATTCAAACACTTGATATAAAAGTGTGTTAAGCCCCTCCTCTCCTCCCGACGCAGCCTTCTCCAACAGTAGGCTACGTAGCTAATGCCCCCACGTAGCCTCTTACTCCAAAAGCAGGGTACGTAGCTAATGGGAAATAAATGGGACGCCTCCACTGATGGAGCCTTGGCTCCAGTTTCCTGTGTAACTCATTTAGAACCGTGGGCAGGACACACAGTTTGTGTATGTGTGTGTGTGTGTGTGTGTGTGTGTGTGTGTGTGTGTGTGTGTGTGTGTGTGTGTGTGAGAGAGAGAGAGAGAGAGAGAAAGAAAGAGAGAGAGTCTCAAATAGAACATGGTTATGAAAGATGGAATCATGCCAGATGATGGAACTCTGCAAAGTCCAGACCAGTTGATCAGCTGGTCACTGCAGTCGCAGTGGTAGATCAACCAAACCCGCATAATGCACAGCACACCTGAGCTACTGGTCATACCTGGCTTCCTGTCCTACCAATATGACACAAGCAGCGCACAACGCACAAGATCATCTTGGCAGGGGTGGTATCAAGGGCTTTCCTTTAGCGTCCACAACTCTTCAAACCTCACACTTGAGGAGGTCAATCCCATTCTGTTACACACAGCTACGACTATGGCTCAACCTCCAGTCCATCTCGTCCCACCCCTCGGCCAATCACAGGACAGAGAAAGAAAGCTGGTGATCCCGCCCAGTTTCTCACAACTCCACCAATAGGCATCACCCATCGTCCAGACCTCTTCATTCACCCCCTCTACACTCATCCCTCTCCTTGGGAAATGAGTGCTTCAAGGCAACCCCCGCCTCTCCAGTCGGGCAGACCGTGGGCACCATGAAGGATGGACACCATGGATGGTGGGCAGGGGAGGGGAGCAGCCTCCTCTTAATGGAGTCATTAAGCAGCCGACTCTCTCTCTCTCTCTCTCTCTCTCTCTCTCTCTCTCTCTCTCTCTTTCACGCGAAGAGCCGTGGGGGCAGGCTAACGTTCAGCCATAATGTCTGGAAGAAGTCGTTTGCCTCCTGGCACTGATTGTTCCTCCATATATCTTTTAATTGTGCCCTGAGATACTGCACAGTATGTGTGTGTGTGTGTGTGTGTGTGTGTGTGTGTGTGTGTGTGTGTGTGTGTGCATGTGTGTGCATGTATGTGAGTGTGTATGTCTGTGTGTGTGTGTGTGTGTGTGTGTGTGCGTGTGTGTGTGTGTGTGTGTGTGTGTGTGTGCAACTGAGTTGAGAATGTTTTACTGGCACACAACTACAAGGCATCTCATTAGAGTCCAGCCAGGCGAAGGATAATCAGATCCATCCTTACCGGAGAAATCATCAGTAGCTTCCAGAAATGTGTCAAAGTCACCGTATGAGGAGAGCCCTGCGCACACGTGACTGAGAACAGCCAATGGGAGAGGAGCAAGGGAGAGAGAAAGCAATCAAGAATAGACTCGGAGTGAATACGTTTGTGTTAGCACTGCCTACGATTATCGGTTATCATGCAGTTGTTATACGTCTAATTTCCCCTCTGCTGTGTCTGCGACTAAAGCAGTGTTTGGTTGGAAACAGCACAGAGGCAAAACCAGTTGCGGTTTCTTTCCATGGGTCAGAATGGCTTTGGAGGTGAGGCTGTGGATTGCCACCCCATCGGAAGATTGGATTTACCCTCAGGGCGTCTATATGTCTTGGCTGGGTCACCCAGCAATTCGGAAGAGGTCGCTCAAAACACGGCCCCGGTCACTGCAAGCTTTGTTTTTTTGGTGTTTTATTTTTTTTCCCCTCTAACTCTATCGCTATTATTTTCCTCAAGCGAGTGAGAAACAGCAAGTTATTATCCAAGAGTGAAGGAGGGATGGAGTGAAGGAATGGAGGAGAGAAAAAGACGAGAAAAATAAGTGAGCCCCTCGCTCTTTTGGCCAAGGCAATTAAAGAGCACTTTTCAATCAGCACTTCAGTGGGTTCATTAGGATACCACATGCAGCGCTATCTGTCATGGTGGAGCACTGACACTCATTTGCATAGCATAAATCACACACACACACACACACACACACAAACACACAAACACACACACACACACACAGACATGCCCACAGTATATACAGCTCACACATGACTAAATTTTTCATTAAGCAAGACATTACTTCCTCCTAAAAAAATCAAAAATAATCGACACCCCACCATATTTGTCTTGCGTTGATTACATTTTCAAAATCTATTCTTAAGGGCTAAATGCAGAGCCACTCACAACAGTCAGTAAACAGCAAACCACGCAGCTGCTAGCCTAATCTACTGCACTGGCCCTCATAGATTAACTCCGGGGAAAGAGTTTACTGACCGTCAACACGCTACGCTGCCCCCTCCAAGACTCACCTATTATATAAGGCCAGTGGAAACACCCCAACAGGGTCTAACTGCATGTGATCGTCCCACGATGGCGTAGAATGGGGGCAGCCGTGGCCTACTGGTTAGCGCTGTGGTGTGTGGTGTGTGCGTCTCCCTCCCCCTCTCCCTTCGAGCGGGGCCGAGTTGCTATCGCAGTGATATCAGAGCTTTAATAATGACAGACGTGTTATATGTAGTTGAATATTAATTTGTGTTAGCGTTTATCATGTACCAGACATACCGTGTATGCCTTACTTGTTTAGAGCCGTTTGCTAACGTTATCATTATCAATCCAGTTCAATGGTGGTTCGTCAGCTACCAAACAGAAGTTTTGTGTGTGTCTGGTCTGTCTCACTCAGTGGGACACACGCATCACAGCGATATGAAAGTGCTGCGCTACCTGAAGGAGAGATTTTAAAACTTTGAGAGATATGTTTTTATACCTTTTGACGTTGATGCCGTTTAGAACAGAAACATCTGACACCACGTTATTTTCCTCTGATTTATGTTCTGTGGTTGACAAATCTGGCAGCTTTTTTTTGAAAAATATAGACATAGAAAAATTCAAACCATGCAAATTACAAATCAGGCACTTTATTTCAATAGCTACTTTTCAGGCTTATTGTTTTCTTATATTATTTAAATGTGTTGACAAAGGACATTTTGTGATGACCTGAATTATGTCTGATAATATGTCAGCAAGCAATGCATCATCAAGGCTGTGTTGTAAGATGTTGATTAAAGCATTTTGCACAGTTAACCATATTCAGTGCACCCATCCATAAGTTCAATAAATGTTCCTTTTTTAAATTGAGACTTATAACATTTGTTATCATCATTTGTGTAATTATGTGTCATTTGTATGATGTAAATTGAGGGAGCAAAATAAAAGCAGTATCGGCTCCAAATATCGGCTCAAGAAAATCGGCAGGCTGTATCGGTCATTGGCTAAGGCTCATGGAAAAAAATTGGTATCGGTATCGGCACTAAAAAATCCATATCGGTCGATCCCTACTTCGGACTTGACCAGTTGTAACCCCGACCAGTAGGCATGGCTGAAGTGCCCTTGAGCAAGGCACCTACTGTAACCCCTCACTGCTCCCCGAGCGCTGCTGTTGTTGCAGGCAGCTCACTGCGCCGGGATTAGTGTGTGCTTCACCTCACTGTGTGTTCACTGTGTGCTGAGTGTGTTTCACTAATTCACGGAATGCAGAGACCAAATTTCCCTCACGGGATCAAAAGACATATACATACATACATACATACATACAGAATTGCTTTCTGTCCACACTGAATGCGATAAACATGTTGTTCTGTTGCGTTCAAAATAACAATGTAGCGGCAGGAATAACAAAATAGAAAAGATCCTGCTTAAAACATTGCACCGCATAGCATAACATTCCAAATCAA
>NC_063208.1:25006814-25011814 GCF_017589495.1 Alosa alosa | reverse complement strand
ATGGAGAGAGGAAGGGAAGATGAGAGAGAAACACAGTGAAGGAGAGAGAAGGACAGAAAGAGAGATAGAAAGAGAAGGACAGGTGGGATGAGGCGAGTAGAAGAACACATCAGAAGAAGAAGAAGAAGAAGAAGAAGAAGAAGAAGAAGAGATAAGAAGACTCTGTTTCTATGTTAATTAGCATTGGACACAAGACTGTGCACAAATTAAGAATACAAACACTGGTGTGCTGTGGAGAAACAGGGGCACTTATCTGGGCCAGGGGCCCTCACTGTTGTGTACAGCCCAGAGAGAGAGAGACTACAAGGGGGACAATGTTTGGCCAACAGCGCTGATGGTCCGAATAACCTAAATTACCTAACGAACAACAACTCCACAGGGTGCTAACCTTGAACCACTACCGCTGAAGCGTTTGTTACAGTGTTGGAGTTCTGTGTGTGTGTGTGTGTGTGTGTGTGTGTGTGTGTGTGTGTGTGTGTGTGTGTGTGTGTGTGTGTGTGTGTGTGTGTGTGTGTGTGTGTGTGTGTGTGTGTGTGTGTGTTTGTCTCTCCCTGTGTGCGTGTGTGTGACCTGTGTCTATGTCTCTGTGTGTGCGTTTATTGTATCTCACCCAGTAAGAAGTGAGTGTGCTTTTGATGGTTTGAGAGGAGTTTTGGAAACCAATGTGCACACACAGTTTAAGCTCCACACTCACACACACACACACACACACACACACACACACACACACACACACACCTGCCACTGGGAAACTGCTGTAAAGCACCACCTCAATATGAGACTTCCGGAGGTAGATGAGGTCTCTATATCATTTCCCCAAATGTGCTTGCGGAGGCACTACATAAGCCAATTACATTCCATTCTGTCTCGGCTTTGGGTCGGGTTTATAAATAATAGATCTCCAAACCCCTTCTCCGAGCTCGTCACACAGAAAAATACAGGAGATGTTCCGCCCTTTTACAAGACGACGTGCTGCTGAACAACCACATCAATACTGCCGCAATAACCTGATACACAACCCGCCTCTAAACGCGCTACGACCGCATGGGCACAAACTAGAGCCCAGCAATAAGAACAACAGAGTTGCCTTTTCTATATGGCTGCAGTATGGTGAAACAGGTGATGAAATCTCAACACTCAAGCGAGTACATACTTTATGATATTCTAAAATTAAATCTGATCCTAGCCTCATAACATCCACTTTGTAGCTAAATGTGTTTCTACACTCTTAAAATAAATGTGTTGCCTCTATCTGGACACAAGGCAAGATGTGTTGTTTTCAATGCAAGTTGTGTTATTTTCAACACATACTGTGCAACAATTAAAAAAAGAAACAACACAACCTGTGTTGCCCCTATCCGGTCACAGAGATGTGTTAAAAACAATGTTGTGATGTTTTCAAGACATTCGTTTTAAGAGTGTATCAAAAGAGCAGTATACTTCCTGGAGTATTAAGTAAATAGTAGGCTTCCCCTCGACCCAGTAGCCTGAGGTTGTGATGAGTCATAGTGCAATGTCCATGCTTGAGTGGGACAGTGACCATGCAGAAATGGGCAGGAGCTGCAGAATCAGCTCTCTGACCCTAGGGATATGGATTTGTCCATGCCAGCTGTGAACTTACATCCCCCAATGTGTGTGTGTGTGTGTGTGTGTGTGTGTGTGTGTGTGTGTGTGTGTGTGTGTGTGTGCGTGTGTGTGTGTATGTGTGTGTGTGTGTGTGTGTGCGTACGTGTGTGTCCTCTAAAAGTTGGAAGTTACAGTGGGATGTGACATCCTAATGTACAGTGCTACACAGTACAAGGCTCCTCTCTGGAACAACTGGGGAAACTTCATAATTCATGGCGAGAATGGGTAGAGTGAGAGAAACAGGGCAAGTGAAAGAGTGAGAGAACAAGAGAGAGAGAGAGAGAGAGAGATGAAGGGAGATGAGAGATGTGGAGAGAGGAAGACAGAGAGAGAGAGAGAGAGAGAGAGACCTGAATGGGGAGTGAGTGCGGGTACATATGATAGTGTTCTACATTCCAGGCTCCAGTGCAACTCGACGCACTCGGTCAGCAGTCACGGGGAAGTGCCGTCTCTCTCTCTCTCTCTCTCTCTCTCTCTCTCTCTCTCTCTCTCTCTCTCGCAAGGATGGATGAGTGGGCACAGCATGAGCTCGGATGTCAGACAGCGAGTGACTCAGCATCACAAAAAAACACCCTCCCTAAGCATCATGGGATACCCTCGCATCAGTTTCCGCCACGTCTCGAGTCCAGCTTGCGTTCCCCTTGTGTGCCTCTCCGTCTTGGCTTCATTACAAAGCCATTCGTCACATCTTGACTTTGGCCCACAAAAGCAAACCTTCCAATTAACCAGTGAGAGGGAGCGCAATGGGGAAATGAGCTGTATTTATCAACGGTGGCACGTTCCCTGGTTTTGTGGTAATGCAGTTTGGCTTTTGTAATGCTACGGCTTGCAATGGCTGTGTGTATGCTGAATAAAAGCACAGGCATTAGTGTCTCAGTGCTCTGGCTCTCTCTCTCTCTCCATCTCTCCTCTTTCCCTCTCTATCTATCCTTTCTTTCTCTTCTCCCTCTCTCTTTATCTCTCTCCCTCTCTCTCCTCCCCCATCTTCTCTGCTTCGCCTCTACAGTCTTGCAGCTCCTGCCCACATCTTTTCTGTGCTTTAGTTCATTGCAAAGTTCAAACCAGCCAGCAGCAAGCCAGATGTGAGCCAGAACTGAGCGAGAAGTGTGTGGGCCTGGGCCCAGTACTGCACTCTGTAATGGTGTTGCTGCAGGTAGGTAGGATGACCCTTTTTGGTGGCGTTAGACCAATTTAACAAAAAGGGGAATTCCTATATTGTGTTACTATAAAGGTGCAGTCAGGGATTTTGTCATGTTAATGTTGAAATGAATTAACAGACGCTTTTGCGCAAAAAAACGTACACTATATACTGTATTAACCCAGGACCAAACACAGGAAGTCGTGTTTGTTAATGTTTGTATTTATAATAAAATGTATGAGCAGACGGTTTTGTCCAAAACAACGTAAAGTATATTTGAACTAAGGACTGAACAAAACATGCTAGAGAGGTAGCTCACACCTGGCTTCAGTATTCCCAGTGAAATTCAACACAGGGTTTTGTTTTTGTTTAGGGGACAGGCTGCCCTCACTTTGTTTGTTTACGGAGCCTGGGCTGACTACAGAGACCAGGGGCCAGATATACTAAAGCTTTTGCGCCCACTTCAGGCGTATTTGTTTCGCAACGTGCATGTAAAAACATTGCAAGGTATGTACAAACAGGCCGTAATGAGGTAAAAGCGCAAACTGCCTGTCGTGGAAGCTGAAAATGGCAAATTGCGTTTTTTTTCCGTGTCATGCATATGCATTCATGAGAGAGCCAAGGGGAAAGTGGGAGTTTAGCGTAAAGAGATGGGAGGGGAAGAGTAAAGAGCGCCTAATTATGTATTCCGCGGTATGTACAAAGACTGCTTGTGAAAGCACACGTCTATTCTGCGCCTAAAGACATCTGCCTTGTGAAAGCAGGTGTTAATCCAAATTGCAGTTAAATGTGTCAATAAGAGAACCGTTCAAAGACAACAGAATCGCTATTTAGAGCACCAGTTTTGTGTCTTTGTACTATATCAACAGCAACCTTAACTTTCGTTGGCCTTTCGAATGTCTTACTTTCACTTTCACGTCATTCACTTTCCTACTTGCTAGATTTGACCAATCTCCCATAGCCTATGTGCACAAGTAGTTTGAGTAGAACTACTGATCTTCTTTATCTCCCTGCTTGCTGATATCTTATTATGTATGGTATTATTTCATGATCACTAAACGTTTGATTCTTTTTAATGTTTTCATCAGTTAACTTCATTCAACTGCGCTTGTATGTAGGCTCTGCCATTCAGTTGTGGACCTTCGTAAATAGTGCTAGGGGGCAGAAAAAGGCATAGAAAGGCGCAGATTACACTATGAATTGAAAGTTTGATAAATATGACGCAACCTGGGGTATGATAGTGTTCGCTATGTGCGGTTGGTCCATGGCACTGATAACGCTATGTTCGCAAATGTAGGTTTTACAGTGTACACACGGAATGGATAACTAGTGGTTGTGAGGAGATGATTGCTGAATGTGCTATAGGCTTGAAATCGCATAAAATTTCTGACTGAATCTTTAATAAACAGCAAAGAGAGGCAAATTATTGTCTTCATTTTTTGTGTTAACAAAGAACTTAGTCCACCGTCCTGGTTGCATGTGTCTGCAAACATTTGCAGCGAACTCAAGGCAAACAAAAAACTGTTTGCAAACATTTGTACACATTTGTCATTTGAACACATCTCAGTTGACTGCAGGCCAGAGCTGGCCCTGGGTCACTCTCTAGCTGTTTACCAGCACACCTGTGACTCACACTGTCACCTGTCATCTTAAAACGATTCCTCCCGGCCTAGAACATCCTGCTCTGGGTCCTGATGTTAGAGTGTTAGCCCCTGCCTGCCCACAATTTAACACTTCAATTCATGCAATTATCATTATCATTATCATTATTGTTATCATTATTATTATCATTATCATTATTGTTATTAAGGTCTGGTCCAGGATCAGCCTCTCTCTCCTCTGTGTACCTGTTGTTGAGTCCACTGTTGGACACCAGCCTCTCCCTCTCCCAGGCATAGACCACGGGCCAGCGCCTGGCAGGAGAGAAGGACGAGGAAAGGAGGGAGAGAGGGAGGGAGAGAGGGAGGGAAGGAGGACAAGAATGAAAGTCTGGCAGGGAGCTAAACCCAGTGGGGAGGCTTGAGTCATTGGACATGCATGGATGGTTGGATGGTTGGATGAATGGATGGATGGATGGATGTAGTCACCCCACCCACAGCACCACTTGGAAAGCAGCGAGAAATCACAAAGAGCAACACACACACACACACACACACACACACACACACACACACACACACACACACACACACACACACACACACACACACACACACACACACACACACACACACAC
>NC_063208.1:24994314-25001814 GCF_017589495.1 Alosa alosa | reverse complement strand
GGTGTGTGTGTGTGTGTGTGTGTGTGTGTGTGTGTGTGTGTGTGAGTGTGCGTGTATCTGTTGAAATGTCTGAGCTAGTTTGTGGATGCAGGACAGCAGGTGCATTTATGATAGCTTGCACAAGTAGAATATAGGTATGTGTGACTGTGTGTGTGTGTGTGTGAGAGGAGAGAGAGAGAGAGAGCGAGAGAGAGAGTGAGAGAGTGAGAGAGAGAGGATCAGAGAGAGATAGAGAAAGAGAGATTGTGTGTGTGTTTTAGCAAAGAAGCAGGTGCAAAGTTGAGTACTTGCATATGGAGGCCTTTGCATATCTGGATGTCAGTGTGTGTGTGTGATATAGAGAGATATATTGGGAGTAAAACGGGATAGAGAAAGAGAATATGTGTGTGTGTGTGTGTCTGTGTGTGTTGAGCCCCAGATAAAAGCCCCTCCGCTGTCAGATGATGGATGGGGCTGGAGGCTGATGCCGCACCGCCTCTGTGCTCTCACACACCCCACACCTACACACACACACACACACACACACACACACACACACACACACACTGGGGGCGATAAATGGAGCCATTCTCTGGGGTGAGTGGCAGCGACACGCTGAGGAAACGCGCAGGCAGATAAAGGCCCCGTGCCCACAGACACACATCCCAGAGATCCCCGATCCCAGAGCTGAGAGCCGTCGCTACGACGATGATGATGATGAAGAACACCCTCACCTCACCGCAACCACCACACTGCAACGCACCACACTGCAACGCAACGCACAACACCGCAACTCACCACACCGCAACGCACCACACCACAATGCACCACACCACAACGCACCACACCACTCTACACTCATCTCTCCTACAGCTCACTTCACCTGAGCTATAGGGATTAGAGGTCTGCATGGGACTACATTTTCTGTCCCACTCCCGCCCGCTCCCGCAACACTCTCTCACTCCCACCCGCCCGCCGGCCTCCTCCCTCACCCGCTCCCCCCAAGCAACCTCTCTCTCTCACTCCCGCCAGAACCGCAACTAACTCCTCTCTCACTCCGCCCGCTCCCATAACACTCTCTCTCCCCCGCCCCCGAAACCGCCAAAATGATTACTCCCCGCCTGCTCCCCGTCACGCTCCCTCCCCCCGAACCTCTCAGTCTCATCCGCAAAAATGATTATTATTTTCCCGCCCCAAAAGGACAGGACTTTTTTATTATTATTATTTTTATTATTATCATTATTATTATTATTATTATTATTATTATTAGTAGTAGTAGTAGTAGTAGTAGTAGTATAGGATAAACAAACAGTAAAATGTTGACTAATTACCCGAAAGTTCAAGCTTGTCTGCCCTTTCACCAGTGCTCATAGCCTACGTGACGTTTCAGGCCCGACGTCACAGACTTGTGCCCACTGTAGGTCAGGACCCGTTGGCATTTGTCGCATGTGGCGTATGGCAACTGATTTCCCTTCTCATCATACTAACACGATGGAGAAAGACCCCGAAATGAATGATTTCAAGTTTGAGTGTTTCTTTGTCTGAAATGTACAATTTTTCAGAGCGTGACTAATATCAGACATAGACTGATTGGCCTCCGACTCAGAGCTCCTACCTTCTACCTCCTCCATGGTGCTTTTGATTTCCTGAATAAACGCGCGTGCATTTGGTAGGTAATGTCGACATCCGCCAAATTTAGGCGGATTTGTGATTTTCTTTCTTGCTTGCTTGCTTCATACTTGCATCTTAACCAGAATCATAATCACCAACGGCTTATTTAGTACAATTTATATTTTATTTTAATTTTGCGGTAATACCGCAAACCATCTGCTTCTCCTGCTCCCGATTAAGTCTCTCTCTACTCCCGCCCGCGACCGCAAGCATAGTTGACCAATGGTCTAGCCAGCATACTTTTGCATCGTGCCTACGTGGGACTAGCGGGATCCCCGTGGGAGTGCAGACCTCTAATAAGGATTTACATTAAACGCTATACATTTAGAGGCAGACATGACCACAGTGGTGGTGAGGACGTGAGTTGGAGCAAGCAGGACATGATTTGCTTCATATATTTATCTTTATTAGTATGTATGGTATAGTATAGTATATAGTATATAGTATGATATCCACGCCACCTCTATGATGAACACGGGTCAGGTGGCCACTACCTCTCCCCATCTGATGGTGAATAATATGCATGTTGTATGTGTCACACTATGTCACACTTAAATAGGCTCTCTACGCTGATCAAAAAGCGATTAAACACAAACACATACAGACAGACAGAGAGACAAATAGACACATACAAACACACACAGAGGCACAGACGTAACAAATGTCAATAGACCAGATCCCTGTGTGTTTGTGTGTTTGTGTGTGTTTGTGTTTGTGTGTGTGTGTGTATGTGCACATATAACAGGCTCTTCTTAAGGAGGTCAGAGTAGGAGCAGGATGCCATGTAATATTTAAGGCGGCCTCATTCCTGGGAGGGTTTTCCACCGCGCGCGTGTCTGAATGAGATGACAGAGCCACGCTTCCTTCTCCCCAGGTCGCCTTGAGTCGTTCAGTTTTAAGTTTTAAAGGCACACTCCGCTATTCTCATCAAGCACACTTTTTTTGTCAAACTCAGCACATTTCTTCTTACCGTCCTCTAGCCATTCAGTGTGTGCAATAAGCGATGTGATACAAAATAATATATATATATTTTTTTTTTTTTCTTCAAATAATGGGCCAGTGCTCTGTAAATGGGAAACAAGTATAGTCAGTTAAACCAACCAAGTCTGTGGGTGCACAGAAATGGAAGAATACAATTACTGACGTTGAGCTGAAATATCAGCAATGTTTTAGCAGAATTGTGCACTGTGCCTTTAATCTCCCGTGTGAAAGGCAAAAAGGTGGCCCTGATACTTTCAACTATTTTGTCTCTGTATAGCCAGTTGTTAAGATTTACTGAAATAAAGCCTCCTCTTAATGCTGTATTATCTATATTGTATTATGTATCTGTTCTTGGTAGGTATTGGTTCTGCATTTGCAATTTGCAAAAACACACACACACACACACACACACACACACACACACACACACACACACACACACACACACACACACACACACACACACACAAAACAGATTGCTTTCTCTTTGTATTTTTATTTCTCGATTTTACTGCAGATCATCCAGTATGATCTAAACACTTCTGCCACTAAGACTCCTTACGATCCACTAACGATTTATATCCTCTGTTCCAGTTTTGATTTCCTGATTTGGTCAACTCCCAGGCGGCTGCCCTCTCTAATGCGCTCTAAGCAGCAGAAGGAAAAGCCAATAGAAGAACAGATCAATCTGGACAAAAATCCCATCTCACCCTGACATTCCCTATCAAGTCGGCGGCTACCTGAAGGTTTGATACACCTGGTGTATTCGGGCAGCTGCCATACTAATGCAAATCACAGGTTGAAAACGTAGATCTTCGACCAGCTGTGTCCAATTTGGCCGGCAAGCTTTCCATATCATGAGTAGACTTTACGAGTGTGTTACGGCATAGCGGCCATTAGGGCCAAATTGAAGAAAGAATTTGGGCTTTACTTTTTGTCTGTCTCTGATTAAGTGCTGATAGACGGCAGGCGACACACACACACACACACACACACACACACACACACACACACACACACACACACACACACACAAAGGCAACCTCCACCCACAGAGAAGATAGCCGCTGGCCAACCATTCCCAACCCTGTGTGTGTGTGTGTGTGTGTGTGTGTTTTGAGGGGATTTAGATGGGCCTGTTGTTTTTTCTGCAGTACAATAGCTTGCCCAGCAAAATGTAACCAAACCCTTTTCCTTGCTTTGAAGCCCTGCTCCCCCTTCCTGCAACCCCCCCCCTCCTCTCTCTCCTCCCCTCCCTCTCTTTCTCTCTATCTATCTCTCTTCTCTCTCTCTCACACACACACACACACACACACACACACACACACACACACACACACACACACACACACCATATAAAATATTCTGTATTCTTTTCCTCTTCTTTCCTATTTTTTTCTTATCTTTATTCTATCTCTCCCTCTCTTTCTTTTGTCTCTCCCCTCCTCCTCCCTTCCTTCTTTCTCTCTCTCTTAATTTTTATTTTATATAAGAAAGATTGCTTGATTTATTTTACATAATACCTTGAACTTTATAGATCAATAAAGTTGAATTAAAACTTAAATTCTCTCTCTCTCTCTCTCTCTCTCTCTCGGAACACTGTAAATTGGTGGCAGTGTTGTGCTGAAGAGAAGCGAGGAGAGAGGTGGAGGCGGGTGGGTGGGTGAGTGAGGGGGTGGATGAGTGGGTGGATGTGGTGGTGGAGGTAGGGGGGGGCTGCAGCCTGTAAAAGGGCCTCACTGCTGAGTGTTTACTCAAGGCCGGGGGGATATTACAATCACACACACACACACACACACACACACACACACACACACACACACACACACACACACACACCTCCAGCAGCAGCAGCACACACACACAGGCGCACACACTTGCACACACACACACCTCCAGTGCCAGCCCCCTCCAGCCTGGAACTCCAGCCCCAAACCCTCAAAACAAGACCCCAGGACCATGAACCCTCCAACCCCACACCCCCACTTCCCAAAGCCTGCACTCACTAACTCGGTTTCAACACAAGGTCCTCCACAATGTTTAGAAACATGTTCAGAGAGTCCCTATATGCTTTGCCATAATCAAGTGGAGCTGGTGTCTATGTATGTATGTGTGTGTGTGTGTGTGTGTGTGTGTGTGTGTGTGTGTATGAAGTTATTGTTGGAGTATTTGTACTGGTGGTTGTCTGTGTGCAAGTCAGAGGTCACTGTTTGGCATTTGGATATTCTTGTTTGAGAGGTATATATAGGTTTACATGTACACTGTGATGTGTTTGATTCTGTGTGTGTGTGTGTGTGTGTGTGTGTGTGTGTGTGTGTGTGTGTGTGTGGGGCTGGGAAGGTATGGATGTTTTCTTACTGCTGTCGGTAAGCAAGAAATTACCGCGTTTTTTGGGTATACCCCCCCCCAAAAAAAAAAAAAAAAAATGGATTATGGATTATGAATTTTGTGCTGATCAGCCATCACATCAGCCAATTAAACTTTTAGGCAGCTGCAGCAACTTCAAAGACCACTGGACCAAATGCTTTAGACATGAAAGAAATAAGCAGTTTATCAACAAGGCTGTCATGATTTAAGAACTGTTACAGTCATGACGCTTATGCTAATGTTACGGTAGGCTACCGCACATTTTAACGGCTGCGTCAGGTTGTAGAACTAGCCTCGACCTACATGTCGCTGTTAAGTTAAATTCTTAACAAACTAGAACATATTGTGTAATTCTTTCATGAACTAAACATGTATGACTCCTTTCTGGCCAAATTTCACAGCAGTTTTAACGTTTAACAGCTTTATGTAAATCGAGTTTAAACGGAGAGAATAGAAAAGTGTTAGGATTGTGCCAGTTCTCCCCTACTTCGCATAGTAAACAAATCGAATGTTGAACATTGGCGCCCCCAACAAAACACAAAAGGTCGGATTTGCTTCATTTTTTTGATGATACGTTTTGAAGTTTTGTTGTGAAAACGGAGGGTTAGCCTACTTAACGTAACTGTGGTTCTCTGAGTATCAATGTCATAAGATGGTTCATCACATTACACATCATGACATTACATAGGCCTACAGTACGGTACACATGCAGGCCAATTATAGGGATTCAACTTCATGAAGCCTAGGCTAGCCACCTGCAGACGCCTTTAAGAGAATTCGATTGTGATATTGACCTAAAAGTGTATCGAAACATGATACGAGTGTGAGCAGTATGTCTCATAGCCCATCTCGGCTTGTCCCCTGCACTCCAAAATCTGGCTAGTTAGCCCGATGCTACCAACAACTTTTTTGGTAGTGGTGCCCGACATCCGAATAACCATGCAAATAAATCACTGTTTTACACCCATTTACGAGGCTGAATGTATCTCCACGCACTTCATTGGTAGACTTGAAGAATGAGTAGCATCGAATAGGAGTGATAGGTCGCATGGATTCCAGTTTCTTCCAGTAGCAGCAACTGGAATCCATGCATTTCCACTGAATTATTTTGGAATCTGATCCTCATCATATCTGTTCATTCCCACTCGCTGCTCGGGACTTATCGCGGATCATCGGTTGCAAACGCTTAAACTGCGGAAGATACTGTCTGTATAAATCGTCTTGTAAAGTAAACTACCAGTGCTTTTTCAAAGTTCTCAATGTCTCGCTTAAACAACAGTCTCAGGAAGTCTACCAATGAAGTGTGGAGATACATTCAGCCTCAGAATAAGTGTAAAACAGTGATTTATTTGCATGGTTAGTCTTCCGGGATGTCAAGCACCACTACTGAAAAAAGTTGTTGGTAGCATCGCCAACTAGCCAGATTTTGGAGTGCAGGGGAAAAAAGTCGATGGGCTATGAGACATACCGCTCACACTCGGTATCATGTTTCAATACACTTTAGGTCAATAGCACACGATTCTCCTTTAAGCTGAGTATAACACTGAGATTCTGCTACGTTTTCAAACTGGAATTTTGCATATGTCATGGTTGAAAACGTCGAAGTTGAATCACCAAAATGTTTCACAGATAAAAAAAGTTTGCGGTGATGGCGGTGACGAGCTCAGACCCGCGGTAGGGGTCACGTGGCCGCGATATTGCGGTAATGCGGTTACCATACCAGCCCTATGTGTGTGTTTGTGTGTGTGTGTGTGTGTGTGTGTGTGTAATGTGTTTAGGTGAGTGTGTACACGTGTATAACACACAGATATCAGGGTGCGGATCTTTTTGAATGTAATGCTGAACATGACAACAAAAGTCTCCGCTATCCCAGAGTTCCTTTGAGGGCCATGTGCACAGCATCACAGCATTTGCTGTGCCCCCCAACCTCACCCCTTCACACACACACACACACACACACCCCATCTCCATCTTTATTTCATACACACACACACACATCACCCCTAAGGCTTTCCAGGCGACTTGAAAAGCCCATCTCGATCCAATCACGAGAGGCCTTCCAATAACCACAGCACACTGCATCCATTTAAGACGGCTCATTTTCAATCCAAACTGTCAAACCAGAACGCCAGGCAATACTGAGATTACTGAATGTAAAAGAAAAAAAGAGAGAAAGGAATGATAGAGTCCATTGAGCGAATTCAAAACACACTCATCCCAAGATAGATTGTTCGCAATTTTTACATTTTTTTTTTCTTTTTTAAACACAATGACAGCTTTGGACATTGGGGCACGCCAGTCGACGTCCCAGTTATAAAATGCCCCGCGATAAAAAGAGGAAAAAAAAAAGAAATGCACTTTTGTCGATCAATAATTCAGTTAAGGAGAAGCACATGCTACGCTTGGCTGCACTAATCAATAAAAGGCCAAAACGTTATTGTTTCATCTCGCCGGGGACCTCCGCAACATGGGAAGCCCACACAAATGGCCCCCATTACTAGG
>NC_063208.1:24974314-24989314 GCF_017589495.1 Alosa alosa | reverse complement strand
ACCTCCACCAGTGTAGCCTCAGCCTACAGAAGAGCAGCCAAATAATCAGCAGCAGCACTCTCTCCTCTCTCTCTCTCTCTCTCTCTCTCTCTCTCTCTCTCTCTCTCCGCTCGTCTAATGAACATGCTGTGGCATTAGCGTTAATGACGGGCAGCGGAACAAACAGCCCTGGGCACCAGCGGCGACACCGCACCCCGCCAGCCCCACGCCAACCCAACCCGCCTGCCCGCACGGTCATCCATCACGAGATGGCCAATCAGAGGGAACCTCAGACCCCGCCTCGCCGGGGCACTCTGGCATACCGTGCCCCTGTCTGCCTGCTTAATATTTCATGGGGGTGACACCGCTCACACACACACACACACACACACACACATATACACACACACACACACACACACTTAATCAATGGCTGGGTTGCTGCTGTGGACCTCCCCCCCCCTGACAATAACCAACAGGTACTGCACATACACACACACACACACACACACACACACACACAAAGGCACACATATGCACATGCACACACAAACACACTCAAACACACACAAATATGCACACACAGACACAAACACAGACACACACACACACACACACACACAATATGCACACACACATGCACACAAACACAGACACAGACACACACACACACACACACACACACACACACACACACACACACACACACACACACACACACACACACACACACTTGACACGGCACACTTCTCGTGCTATCATTGCTGGCGACATGGGAGTCCACAGAGACACCTGCCACACCAGCCATCACTGCCAAGGCCAGCTCTTCATCACCATGACCGGACAGAAGGAAAGAGGGAACGGAGGGAAGGGTGGAGAGGAGGAAGGAAAGAGAGAGGGAGAGAGAATGAGAGAGGAGGGGAAGAAACAACCAGAATCAGAGAGAGAGAGAATGATAGAGAGAGGCAAAGAGTGAGAAAATGATGTAGTGAAAGAGAAAGATTTCAAACCAGTCAAAGAAGAAGACAAGCAGAAACAGAATTAGACAGAAGGATAGAGAGACTACAGTAGTGAGATAGAGTGACATAATGAAAGAGGGAGAGAAAGAGATGGAATGAATTCAACTAGAGGATTGAGAGTAGAGGGTCACAAATAGTGAGAGAGTGAGGGAGCGAGAGCTAGAGGGGGAGAGAGGAAGAGAGGGAGAGTGAGAAAGAGAGAGAGGGAGTGGTAGTGGATGCCTACCTTGGTCTGGAGATAGTGGGGGTAGTAATAGGTGTACTGAGGGTACATTGGTTGCTGCTCCAATCGCTTGCCCATGTAGATGGAATCCGTTTGGCCGTCGGGAGGTGCGTGAAAAGAGTGTGTGTGTGTGTGTGTGTGTGTGCGCGCGTGAGAAGGGTGAGGATAAGCGATCCGCTTTCAACCTCGCCGATCGGCACAGAAAGCCGCTGGTGTACTCCTGTCTGCGTCGCTTGGTGCGGGCTCCAGGCACCGGGCAGTCACTCGTGCGAGCAGGTGTGTTTTAAGAGGTCCGCGATGGCAGGACGAGAGAAGCGACTGGGTGGTGACAGTTAACTCATACACACCTTGACACTTTACGCGCGCACAGCTGCTCCGAGCGGCTTTTCCGTGATGCGTGAAGTCTCAGTGGTCGATGTCCTCTCACAGAAAAGTGATGATAGTCCGACACGCAAATAGTCCACACAATAGTCCCGACGAGCGATGCACGCGGAGGACAAAAGGAACGGTTCTGCTTTCGTTCTTTCTTTTTTGGGCTATCTCTCTCTCTCTTTCTCTCTCTGTCGCTCCGTCTGCCTGTGTGAAACAGCTTCCAGCGAGAGTGTATGTGTGTGTGCGTGTGTGTGGAGGGAGGAAAGACAGAGGGATAGAGGTGGAGAAGAGAGGAGGAAGAGGAGGAGGAGGAGGAGGAGGGAGGAGGAGGAGAGGAGAAGCAGGTGGAGGAGGCAGTGGTAGCGGTAGCAGCAGAGCGGAGGCAGCGATGATGGGGTACGGCAGCGGCAGCTCCTGTGTCTTCTGGACGGCTGGCTGGCTGGCTGGCTGGCACCCGAACGGAGAGAGAGAGGAGGGGGGGAGGAGGAGGAGGAGGAGGAGGAGAGGAGGGCAAAAAGAACGAGGGAGGCAGAGGAGGAAGACAGGAGGAGGGGTGGGGGATCTGTTCACTTCTCTATTAAAGCTGTCGCACTCGTCTCCACTGCTTCAATCTCTCTCTCTCTCTCTCTCTCTCTCGCTGTATCTATCTTTCTCTCACACTCTCTGTCTCTATTTCTCTCTCTCTCTCTCTCGTTTTCACTTGCTCTTCGTTCTGTCCCTCTTTCACACACACACACACCGGCACGCAGGGGCACTCAATCTCTCTCTCTCTCTCTCTGACTCTCTCTCTCTCTCTCTTCTCGTTCACAGCGGCGTGCTTGTGATCCCGGGCGCTCGGCGCTGTGCGCTTAGGCGGCTGATATCCACAGAGGTGCGCTGACAGATGCACTTTGGGATGAGCAGAGCAGTGGACGCAGCCTCTCGTGTCTCCCGTCTCACTCTCTCACACACACATAGACACACACATGCGTGTGTGTGTGTGTGTGTGTGTGTGTGTGCAACCGTAGCGATCCCGATCCTTTCAGCGGTCCGTGCACAGCCACCCAAAAGAGCAGCGGAGAATCCCTTCTTTTTTTTTTTTTTTTTTGTTCTCTCTGCCCAGCGTCTGTCACTAGCAGCAGGAGGAGAGGACGGCACGGCCGAGGACGCGAGCGCACGCAGGACGAGTAGGAGAGAGGGGGGAGAGTCAGACGGTCAGACTCAAACGCTCTCCGCGGCAGTCCGTAGCTTTTCTCTCTCTCTCTCTCTCTCTCTTTTTTCTGCAGGCAGGATAACAAGGAGAGGTCTCCCCCCAGACGACAATAAAACCAAGCCCAGAGAACACAACAACAATGCCTGTGACTGTGTGTGTGTGTGTGTGTGTGCAGTATGTTTCGCGGTGCTCCGTAAGCCAAGCTGACTGAGGTTCAGGTTGAGGTTCCCCACGTTCCTTTCCGTTCCCTATCCTGCTTAATGTGCTCTTTATTTCTCCGTGTCTACACGCCTTGCTCTCTCTCTCTCTCTCTCTCTCTCTCTCTCTCACACACACTCTCTCTCTCACTCCTCCCAACAGCCTCTCTCTCTCTCTCTCTCTCTCTCTCTCTTTCTTTCTAGCTCGCTCACTCTGTCGCTCGTTTCCTCCCTCACTCGCTCGCTGTGTCCCTCCCTCACTGGTTTGGGGGCTCGTCCTGCGTAGCGAACGCTCTAACCACTCTCCTTCCCTCCCTCCCTCTCTCCCTCCCTCCCCTCCTTCTCTCTCACGGCTGGTAGGAGGGACTAGAGCGGGGAGAGAGCTATCCAGACATACACCAGAGGGTTGCAGCATTCCCAGCATGTGAGCGAGCGAGAGAGAGAGAGAGGGGGAGAGAGAGAGAGAGAGAGAGAGAGAGAGAGAGAGAGTGTAAGTGGGAGAGGAGGCCAGTCACTACACAAGGAGTCGATTCCCCCTGCTGGCCGTTTCTGGATGCTCATTCTGTGCTGTCATTGTTGTGCCCAATCATCTATCCATCTCTGATATGTGGCTTAAACCCACAATATATAGGGGAAAATACAGTATTTGGATCATCAAATGAAATGTGTTTGAGTGATTTGTCTTTCACTGTTATAGAATCATAACTGGACCAAAACAAGCCAACAACAATTCAAAGGTGGAATTAGAGAAGAAGGTAAGCTCCAAACTATTTCATTTCACTGGAAACAAATTACATTTCCCTCTCATCTTACCCCCAGACCTTGTTTAGGGGCTTTGCTCTAAAGGAAGGCTTGTAGTAACTCCCATTGAGTGTAAGAGACACCATGTAACTGCATATCTGAGGTAGATGCACAGCCTTCGGAATGGCGTGTGAGAGACATCTGGCTCGAGTGTCTGTGTCAATCTGTCATTCAATTCTTAGTCAGTTAAATTGAACAAGGATTCACTGGAGAGTCTTGAAGCGCAGCTACTAAAATCCAAAAGCACTCTTTAAAATCAGACAAAAAGCCTAAAGTCTACCAAAGGTTTCCTTGGTTACTAGAGATAGATAGATAGATAGATAGATAGATAGATAGATAGATAGATAGATAGATAGATAGATAGATAGATACTTTATTGATCCCCAAGGGGAAATTCAAGAAAACAAGGGGAAATTCAAGACTGATCTCAAGATACTAAACACTGCCTTAGTAAGTAGTGCAGATGCAATGATACTTAAACAAATGTAAATGTAGTTTACAATAACCATAACAAATTTAGACCTTATTTAATGCTTTGCTGAACCAAAATAGAATGTGTTTGTGGTCCAGTAAATACCTCACTGCCTATACGGCCGTTCAGCGAGTTCAGCGGCAGGCTACTGTTTCTCACCTCTGGCAAAAACCTTACCCAGATCCCCTTCTAATACTGTACCAGCTGCTGGATTGACTCTATCATCCATCTTTAATGCAAAGTCTGTGTTTCAGAAAGAGTCCTGCTATCAGCATCCTGTGATAAGGAGACTCAGGCTCTGATCTCTACTAACAGGTCATGCTGTCGGCATCAAAAGAGCACGACCCTGTTATTGGTTTCAGAAACAATGGGATATCTACCTCAGCCATAGTGACCTAATACTCATATCGGGTTGCTGAAGATATCGTGTTGATCTTCTTGCATGCTGTCAGACTGAGATGGGGGACTTTGGTGAAAGACTAAAAAAAAAGGCAAAAAAAGGATAATTTACACAGGCACTTTGATAGCGACTAGGAGTAAATGTGTTCAGACACACTGACACATGCTGATATCAATTATCTGTGAACAGCAGAGAGGTTGGGGTAACTCAGAGTGTCTGTAGAGCACAGGAAGTCATTACGATCTGAATAATACTGATGGCTTGGCCCTGGGTAGTAGTGTTTAAATTCCACAGTACGGGGACTTTAAAAGCCAACAGGAAACTAAAGAAATGATCAGCTCTTCAACAAACATAACTTACACATGAAAAGGAGGGCTAAATCATTCTCAACAAGCAAGAACAACAAAGACATTTGAAAAATGAATAGAAAGGCCTTCTGCAGGCATACTCAAGCCTTTAGTGATGGAATCCAATCTACACAATGCAGTTATCAGACCATTCTCAAAATACAAGGGGAGCTCATCAAGTTTGGGTTTACTTCACAGGAAGAGGAAGCCAAAAAGTGTGTGTGTGTGTGTGTGTGGGGGGATGTTGTATGTGTGTGTGTGTGTGTGTGTGTGTGTGTGTGTGTGTGGGCTCGCATAACCACAAAACGCCAGGAAACAGAGAGGAGCCGAAACATGTCGTTGACCCCTGGGGGCCCCTGAACCCCCACACCCCCCACTCCCCGGCTCTTGGGTCACAGGTTCAAAGCCATTGTCAGGGGTGTTCCTTTACAAAGGAAACAGAAGAGCAGCTCAAGCCTGAAGAGTAGCATGAAACCACATGAAGCCGCGTAAAACCACAACCCCCATCCTGCTGGTCTGGGGAGGCGAAGCATTGCACAACTCTCTGGAGAAACAGTCATGGTCGCCTGACAGGGAAAGTACTGGGATGGATGACTTTTTTTTTCTTTTGGACTGACTCACGTACTTCTACTTCTGATATTTATTTATTAAATTAGTTTTGCCAGAGGGGGATATTGCCCTTTTCATCTTTTAGCGAGCACACGTTTTCTTTAGCTCATTCTGCATGTAAATAAGGTCTGGAGTCTGTGACGGTCCCTGCTCAATCAGCACACATTCTGTTGTATGGATTTGTAATTGTAATTTTCTCCAACATGACTCCACCTTTGGAACAGAGAGAAGGCGTGCTGGTGGGCTGAGGGAGGGGGCTTGAAGCTCCAGGGCTCTTGTGGCTAAAGGCAATCAATACAGACGAAAACAAAAAGAGAGAAAGAGAGATAGAGAGAGGAGAAAGAGAGAGAGAGGAGAAAGGGAGAGAGAGGAAGGAGAGAGAGAGAAAGGAATGAGAGGAATGGAGTGAGAGGGAAATAGCAAGAGATGGGGGGGGGGGTCAGAGGAAGACGTGTGAGAGAGAGATAGAGAAAGTCTTGAATACAAGAGAGATGTGGGAGAAAAAAACAAGTCACCCTTCACAGACAGTGTGTGTGTGTGTGTGTGTGTGTGTGTGTGTGTGTGTGTGTGTGTGTGTGTGTGTGTGCATGTGTGCAGGGAGAAACATAATCATCAGATAGCTGCCTTTTATCTTAGGAAAAGAGATGAGGCAGTTATCGATTGTGGATTAACAGATTAACTGAACTGGGGCATGGGTAGAAACAGAGAGAGTGAGAAGGGAGAGAGACACAGAGGAACAGTAAGGGAGAGAGAGAGAGAGAGAGAGAATGGAGAAGCACTGAGAGAGAAGAGACAGAGAAGAGTAGTATCGGAAAGGCACTGCCTCGTTATTCACCTGAAAAACTGCTTAGAGAAGATAGAGGAACATTCATGGATGCAAACGTAATTGGTATAATTTAGACAGGGACGGTTCTACAGAGAGAGAAAGAAAGACAGAGAAGGAGAGAGAGAGAGGGAGAGAGAGGGAGTGAAAGGATGGAAGAGACGAAAATAAACCAATGATGGAGGACATCTGCTTTTCCACTTTATGACTCTAACACCTCTCATAATCCATTTTTATGGAAACAGGTAGGGCAAATTTATACACTCTTTGGAAAAATAGTACTTGGCTGAATCCATTTTTATCTCACAGGAGAGACATTCTATTTCCACACAAAGCAGGTAGAGCAATAATAGATAATAATCAGGGTTGTATGAAAGAGTTGGGTGTAGAATAAAAAAGAAAAGGCGCTCTTCCTCGAAGCAATGTGAGAGGTTTGTTTTTTTCACAAGCATACGATTGGGTTGCCAAGTAATGTCAACATTAATCAATCAGACATATTTATGCTGAGGAAATTACTCGCAGACATACAAGAGGTCCGGTGAATGAGAACCCAAACTGCAGCTGACTGGAGAACCGATCCGACCAAGGTCGTAAACTGCCCGGATCACTGCCAGATTTGGGCCAGGTCCAATCCATCATCATCTGCTTACTCTAGATATTTACCAGCCTCAAATCTATCACATCTATCATGTGCTTTGCAAGCAGAGCAGACGCCCACCACTCTCTTGCCATACAATTGCCATAGCAGCAAATAATATTTATTCATTCATATTTGAATTTATTATTGAATAATTATGGACTGTTATTGCATTCAAGAATTAGACGTTTGCAATGTAAACAGATCATTACTTTAGATTTAGAAGATACTGAAAGACATAGACAGAGAGAGAGAAAATGATGGACAGACAGGTAAAAAGAGAGATACAGGAGCGGGTTACCCAAAAGCCACTCAGTAAATCAAGCCCCTGTGAGATGCAGATGGGCCATCAATATTCATCATTTCGATCATTAAGAATTGAGACTGGAGAATGGAGACTTGACCTCTGTAACGTTAAACTTGACTTGTGACCCCCGCTTCCATTGAGACCCAACACCAGCTGGGGATTTGGCTCAGGACGAGGCCTTGCCATCCAAGCTTTCCCTCTCTCTCTCTCTCTCTCTCTCTCCTCTCTCTCTCTCTCTCTCTCTCTCTCTCTCTCTCTCTCTCTCTCTCTCTCTCTCTCTCTCTCTCTCTCTCTCTCTCTCTCTCTCTCTCTCTCTTTTCTTTCTTTTCACCTTCCTGAAAGGAACTAGGGGAAAGTGACATGACACGCCAGGCTTTTTAGACAGGAAGAGAGAGTGAGGAGGAAAGAGAGAGAAAGAGAGAGAATGATGGAGATAGAGAGAAACAGGGTGACAGATAGAGGAAGAGATAGAGTGAGAGGAGAGATAGAAAAAAGACAGAGAGAAAAGAGAGGGTGAGACAGAGAGAGAGAGAGAGAGAGAGAGAGAGAGAGAGAAGTAGAAACTGAGCTGGAGTGCAATTGGTAGTCGGTACCCAGACTGAGGATGTGGCTATTATGAGGGGAAGCTGTGGATGATGAAACAGTCAGTCAACTAGAACTTGTGCATCATGCCCCCTTTGGAAACAAACCCCAGATGCCAACACACTTCTTGCTCAGTGCGGCGACACAGTATGTGTGTGTGTGTGTGTGTGTGTGTGTGTGTGTGTGTGTGTGTGTGTGTATGTGTGTGTATGGGTGTGTGTGTGGGTGTGTGTGTCCGTGTGTGCCACGAGACAACTGTGACAAATTTCACCATTTCACCCTGCAGAAAACACGAAGAGCAACAACAGCAGAAGAGCATGCCTCCTCTCCTCTCTTTACCTCTCTTCTCTTTTCTCTCTTTCTCTTTTCTCTGTCCTCTCCTCTCCTCTCTTCTCCTCTCCTTTCCTCTCTTCTCCTCTCCTCTCCTTGCTTCTCCTCTCCTCTCTTCTCCCTCCTTTCCTCACTTCTCCTCTCCTCTCTTCTCTTCTCTTCTCCTCTCCTCTGTCTTCTTATTTTCTCTGTCATCTCTTCTTCTTTCTTTTCCTCTCCTCTCCTCTCCTCTCTTCTCCTCTCCTCTCCTTGTTTTTCCTCTCCTCTCTTCTCCTCTCCTCTCCTCTCATCTCTTCTCCCTTGACCCTCACTGCTCCCCGAGCGCCGCTGTTGATGCAGGCAGCTCACTGCGCCGGGATTAGTGTGTGCTTCACCTCACTGTGTGTGTGTCACTAATTCACGGATTGGGATAAATGCAGACCAAATTTCCCTCACGGGATCAAAAGAGTACATATACTTATATATATATAAGCAGGCATGAAAACAGGTCAGGGGTGAAAAAGGTGAGAAGGGCGCGCAAAGTGGGAAATGGCCGTTTCATAGCAAAACAAGCGCGAGTGACATTGTTGCCAATAGTGCATAGCTTCCATGGAGTATGAAGTTGCCTAAAACCAGAGATTTATAAAGAAAACAAACTACAAAATTACTATTTTTTTACAAAAAAATACTTATTATTTCTTCTTTTTGGCTTGGGCCTAAGTGTGAAGGGGCCCACTTGCGCTGTTTGGCAACATGCTTCACCCTGGCCCTCCTCTCCTCCTCAGTAATCTACATGAGTTTTCTTTCTTTGTGCCTGAAGTTATCAGACATTTCTGAAGATTTCATAGGCCTACGGGACACTTCATAGTAGACTATTAGAATAAGTCTGAATAAGATAAGTCTGAATATTTGTTGGACCAAACCAGGTAATAAATAAACTTGGGTAGGGTAGACTAGGCTTTAATTTGTAAAATTGGTTTGAAATGTTTTAACCTGCAGCTAGGCTACTTACAGAATGTGGCATTGTGCTAGTGTGTCAGGCTAGTGTGTCAGAGCGTTTCTTAAAAGACAGCATTGCCATGTCAAACACTGTTTTTGTCTCTGAACTCGACAAAACGCACCAGCCCAGTTTAGGAGCATTTAATTCAACTATTTAGTTATTCACATTAGCTTTTGCTATACTGATAAAGTATGCCTATTTGCTTCACCTTTTGTCGATCTAGATGGCTAAAACTGCACGTATTCTTCATCAAATGAACTCGTTGTGTCTATATTTCTGTCCAATATTGCTAACTTTAACAACAGCCTATGCTACGTTGCTACACCAATCTCAACGTCTTTTTCTGACAGAAGTTGAACGTTTCAACTAGCCCACCTGTGACATCAATAAGCATCTCTCCCATGATCTCTCCCGGGACTCACATTTCAGGCGATATATCTGTAGTCACACAGACAGGAGGCTATTCCAGCATAGCGTTCTGTTCGCGTTGCATCTGCGGCAAAATTTAGCTTCCACTGTTTAATAGGCTAAATGCATAGGGGCTGCATTCACATAATCATTACTGGATCAGACAAGTTTTTAATTGGGCTCTTGTCTTACAACGCATTCGTGTCTGCGCGTGATTTGTAAACTCAGTTGTAACCCCATACCCCCCCCAATATTTTCTCATCGGATCTGCGCGAACCACGTAAGTCCCCTATTTTGGATTCAAAACGGCAAATTTCACGAAAGGTGAGGAGTTTTCATGCCTGATAAGGGAAGGTGGTCTGGCTAGTTCTGAACACATTAGCTGACTCGACTGTGCGTGCGTGCGTGCGTGCGTGCGTGCGTGTGTGCGTATGTGCGAGCATACATGTACATGCATGTGTGTTAGCATGTGTGTGAGAGTGTGTGTGCATACAGTTTACTGTGTATGTCCCCAGTATGTCATAGCGGATGTACATGTTTTGTGTGAAATTCGAGAATATATGTGTGTGCATGTGTGAAAGCATATGTTAAGATGTCGGTGTGGATATGTTAGCATTTTGTGTGTGTGTGTGTGTGTGTGTGTGTGTGTGTGTGTGTGTGTGTGTGTGTGTGTGTGTGTGGACAGCTGTTTGATGGAAACCAGCAGTCAGGGATGAGTAATGCTCACTCCTATCCTGGTTTCCAACTCTGTAAATGGCCTCCGTATGGACATGCAGCATATGTAGACATGCATTATGGGAACTTGCCAACATACAGTATATGAATGAGAATGAGGTCTGAGAACCGAATCACCAAACCTTCCATCACCCACAAACAAGAGAGTGAGAGAGAGAAAGATGAAGAAAGAGAGAGAGAGGGAGAGAGAGAGAGTAGTGTGTGTGTGTGGTTTGTAGGTGTGTGAATGAGTGTATACATGAGCTCTTTTCATGTCTGTATACATGACTACTTTTTCTCAGTGTTATGACAACTTAATGTGTTGTTTTATTGTTCTTTGCCAAACACTTGATCTCAGTGCATCATGCAGCCCAAACGTGCCCAGACTGTCCAGAGTCAGCCTGCAGATTACCTCCACTACAGAGAAGACACGGAACAGAGAACGCAGGACAGAACACGGAACTAGGAAGGTAGAATGCAGAACACGGAACACGGAAGGACGAATGCAGAACACGGAACAGAGAACGCAGGACAGAACACGGAACGTGGAAGGTAGAATGCAAAACACGGAACACGGAAGGCATAATGCAGAACACGGAACAGAGAACGCAGGGCAGAACACGGAACGCGGAAGGTAGAATGCAGAACACGGAACAGATAACGCAGGACAGAACACGGAACGCGGAAGGTAGAATGCATAACACAGAACACGGAAGGCAGAATGCAGAACACGGAACACGGAAGGCAGAATGCAGAACACGGAAGGCAGAATGCAGGACACAGTCAAAGGCTATTCACAGTGGATGAAAGCTCTGTCTCTTTCTCACACCCAGCATCAGTGGTCAGGAAATGAGGAGGACGGTCACTTTGAGTGTGCCTTTGTGCTGCAGCACCTATTGTGTGGTTGTGGGATTCCTCGGTGTCTTTCTGACCTCTGCCTTTGACTCCGCTCAGCGCAGCGCTCTGGAGGCAGGCACATGGGGACAGTGTGGGGAAATGCAGACCCATACGGACCAGTCTGGAGTCATTCAGAGTCCCTGCCTTTGAGCATAGTGAGTCAACCTTTTTCAAAGAGCCACACACACACACACACACACACACACACACACACACACACACACACACACACACACACACACACGCATGCATGCACACACACACACACACACACACACACACACACACACGCATGCACATTCTTCAAGGCCAGGCAATCGACAGCTTCCATTTCCTCACTGGACACTCATAGGCATTTCCTAGAAATGACCAGATGCTTGGAATGTGAGGGAGTGGACGCAGGCTGCCAGAGGGAGACGAGGGGGGAGAAGGAGGGAAAGAAGGAAAGACGTGAAAATAACATTTGACACATTGAGAAGAGAGAAGGGGAAGATGAGGGGGTGCAAGAGGATGACAAACACACTTCACTGGATAAGAGTAAAAACAGAATGCAAGGGAATGAAAGAAAGAAAGAAAGAAAGAAAGAAAGAAATAAAGAAAGAGAGAGAAGGAGAAGAAAGAAAGAAGGGGGTAAACAGCCTGCCTTTTCCCAGAAAAAGCCAAAGCCCACGACCAGAGTAACCATCGGGCGAGACCACACTAGACGGCAAAACAGCCGCTGCCTGTATGCCATCCTCAGCCAACCCATTGGCTCATACCACACGTCAAAGAGGGAGAGAGAGAGAGAGAGAGAGAGAGAGAGGTTGGAGGTGTAGGTGTGTGAGATCCATGTGTGTGTGGGGGGACAACGAACGGATGAACGAACGGACGACTGAATGAATAAATGAATGAATGAATGAATGAATGAATGAATGAATGAATGGATGAATGAATGAGTGGATGGATGGATGGATGAATGAGTGAATGAATCAATGGGTGGATGAATGGATAGATGAATCAATGGATGAGTCAGTGAATCAATTAATAAATAAAAGCAAGCAACCACCACATCTATTTACTATTCCTGTGTGACTGAATCTGTTCAGTATTGAGAACTCTGCGGTTCTATGGTTTACCAAAAGAAGAGAGGGGTAAACCTCTGACAGTAGAAATAATAATTTTCAGTTTCAGTTTATTTACAGTTTCGGATGTGTTTGAGGAATATTTAAGGGGAGCCACTGAGAGTGGTATGTTGAGGCAGTGGTTAAAGTGGGATTTGGCAGGTGGGGAACCCTTAAATCCAGTGTCAATTTTTCAATGGGGAAAATTACTCACATAATGAGTATCGTGGTGTAGCAAAATTGCTAGTACCTCTGCACCTCTGTGGCTATTCTCACATCCAGTCGAAATAGCTCCCATGTATATTTTACTTGGTAAAATCTGGTGCACTCTTAAAACAAATGTGTTGTAAACAACACAACATGTGCTGTTTTTAACACATCTCTGTCCTGATAGGGACAACACATTTGTTTTAAAGCAACACCAAAGAGTTTTTTGTACCTTAAAATAATGTTTCCAAAATTGTTTCAGTGGTTCATCAACTCCTAACAGGGTGAACGGCACTGAACGGCCAGATCGGGTAGCGTAGATCTGTAGTTCGATGGAATGAGACATAAGAAACTACAAATTTGACTTGCATCTGATGTGGCAATACATCGTACTTTCATAAAATCATGCAACATATTCTACCTTGTCTGTGGACATTGTTACTTGAAAAGCTAGTGCTGGATAAACAAATAGCGTGCGTGCGACAGAGGAAAGTTCTTAGCTTAAACCATTTTGCACTTTAACATTTTAACCACGCACACACAGGTGGAATACTCATGATTTTTCCCTTTCATATATTATTTTTTTCTTCATATTTATTTGCATTAATGTCACTAATAACAAGCATGCCAGTAGAAATATATATTCATATCTGTGCATGTGCATGTGCGTGTGCGTGTGCGTGTGTGTGTGTGTGTGTGTGTGTGTGTGTGTGTGTGTGTTTGTTAGTACTGGGCGGTATACCGGTTCACACCGTATACCGGTGTATATTTTCGTTATGATATGAATTTTTATTATACCGCCATACCGGTGTATTTGATTACAAAACGCTTGGAACGCTGCGCCGCGCAACAGTCTTTTAGACGGGACTTTTTTCACACACACGCATGGTGCGACTGCGAGGCATGGTGAGGGTAAACACAAAACACCTTAAGTTTTCCCCCTGAAGTATGAGCCTTAAGGCTTAATTTCTACTTAGGTAAGGGGTTTATTTAAGGGTGTTGCACAGAATACCTTAAATTGTTTCTTTAGTTAAGGAAAAACGTTAAGGGATACTGCTTTGAAAGGGATTTACCGTCACGAAAATTCTATTGAGATTGTTCAACAGCTTTAACTAACTGGCTAGTAGGTGATGTTGTTAGTTAGCAACCCAACGAACACAGTGAAGTTTAATGAATTTATCATTCATCTCACCTTAAGAATCCACTGAAATTATCCAGGTAGCAAGTAAAGCATGTTATAGACATGAACTGAGCAATACTAGCTGGCTAGCTAGAAATTATCCTGAGTGTCATCAGTGCACAAAAAAAACTTTTTTGTTAATGTTTTGCCTAGCGAACCGAACCGAAGCTCATGACAGGGTAACAAGACATCCACATCCACATGAAGTTAACGTTAGCCTACCACTAACGTCATGTAAACCACACAATAACAATAAGGCATGTTTCTGATAGTCCTATAAGCATATTAGCAGAGAGGTTTTATTTTAAATTGTATAATTTTCAAAAAAGTATATTATTGCAAGTTGCACTACTTTTTGTATTGGTTTTATACAAGATGTTTGTGAAATTTGCACAGTAAAAGTTCTGTATTTTGACTGCAATTGTCTTTGCATTCTGATTAGATTCTTCATTAGAATCATGAGTGGCTCTTTGTAAACAGCATCATTTTCTGGAGCCATGGAAAACTGCATTACCCCTTGTTATTCTACATCATGACAGTAAAATAGACCATCCTTAGTCAATGTACTGCAGCAATTCCTCTCTCAACCTGTAGAAAATGCTGTGAACATCTGATTATGCATGAAAAAAATACCGTCATACACCGTGAAACCGTAAGAATTTTGAAAAATACTGTGATATACATTTTTGGTCATACCGCCCAACACTAGTGTGTGTGTGTGTGTGTCAAAGCTGTCAACATTGAGCTTTGAAAATAAGGGAGATTTCCTGGGTTTCTCACCCAAAATACGGGACAATTTCCACATTCTTCTTTCTGTTGCAGCAAGAATTCACTAGTCACTAAACGAGGTGTGAAGCTAAGTCTAACGGGACTGTGCTTACAGATTGGGGTCAAAACGTGCTCTCACAACAACCACGTTGTTATCTTAAACAAGCTAATATCACTCTAAGGTCGCCTCAAGCAAGCAAAACGATGCTTTGAAAACATCGTATTCATTGGAAGGTCAAGGGTAAACAAAGGGTAGCATCAGGACAACAGCACAGAGACTGACAGGTCCGCTGGTATTGTTAATGTTATGAGAGTATTAAAATATGGGATATTGTACAGGGAAAATATTGAAATGGAAGAAGAAACAGGTAACCCGAAAAAAAAAAAAGTTTAGAACAATAACCTGTGTGTGTGTGTGTTTGTGCATCTGTGTGTGTGTGTGTGTGTGGAAAAACAA
>NC_063208.1:24954314-24964314 GCF_017589495.1 Alosa alosa | reverse complement strand
CTATCTTAAGATGCATTATTGTTGACGAAAAAGACGAGACTAAAATGTTTTGCATGAAATAAAAACTAAGATAAAATCTCTCTTCATTTTTCGTCCTACAAAATGAGAAGACAGAATATCTAGCTGTTTTTTTCAAAATATTCGAATGAGTTCATAATTAAACAGCTTTAGGCTAGTCTCGTGCTGTTGCTGCAACCCTGTGGCTGCAACACGAAACTACATGGAACAAGAACACTGGAGATTTCTGCCAGAGTTAGCAAGCTAACTACCTAAGCTTTATGCCACAATGCTACATACCCAGAAGTTGAAGCTTCTCTCATACAAATTAACATCCCCCAGAATGTCCATACGAAAATGTTCATCATGTAATGTTAACTATTTAACTAGTTAGACTGATGATGCAAAGTTTACTAGCAAGTAAGCTAATATGGAAAGTTTGCTAGCAAGTTAGCTATGGCTAAGATGGAGAGTCTGTTTGGGGAATGTGTTGTGTTTGAAGCATTTAAGCCATCTAGCCAGGCGGAGTAAAACATTAATACTTTGGCCTATGACAGTGTTTCTCAAACTTTTTCAGTTTCAGGACCAATTTAACTAACCCTAGCTAAAAAAAAAAAAAAAAGATTATACCTACTTCAAAAAAGTAGCCTATAATTAGTCTACATAATAGGCCTACTCACTGAACCACCTTGCTTATTGTCTTTGCACTTTGCTTATTGTGTGGATTCATACTGTATGATTTAAACTGGCATATCTTACATAGACAGTGTTGCAGAACTGTTTTTACATACAAGTTGGTTCAATATTGCAAACAACTCATCTATATTATATTTTACCACGTCTGCTCGCGGACTACTTGGGATAGCTTGTGGACCACCAGTGATCCCCGGACCACACTTTCAGAAACACTGGTCTACGAATATGACAGTGGTCCAGTCAAGTCTTTTACTGTCTATGGTCAAATCCCAGCCAAGCTATAACTGTAGCTCGACTTAACCTGTGCATGTACTGTAAACATACTGACTGACAAAAAATCAGAATGAGTAATTATAACAGACGTGTAGCCTGTGGACACACAATACTGTTGGAAAATTGAGATGTGTGAAACACTATTTGACTCAAATGGTAATCAGAAATAATTTGTTATAAAAAAAGACTAAAATGTGTTGACTAAAAACTGACTAAGACTAAGATACATTTAGTTTTCTTTTGACTAAAACTAGACTAAAATGACGAGACTTTTTAGTAGACTAAAAACTTGACTAACAAAAATTATATTTGAATGACTAAATATGACAAAGACTAAAAAGGACATTTCGTCACAAGACTAAGACTAAGACTAAATTAAAAATAGGTGACAAAATTAACACTACACCAACCACATACCTGCATGCCTCTTTTGCAAGCAATGGAAGGGGCTTGCAGAGACACTGAGGTGGGGTCAGTTCAAGGGTAGACATGGCACACAAGGTGATATTTTGCCTAGCCCGAGAGAACATTGTCTGCGATGTCAACAAGGACTTCTGGAACAGAAGGCAGGATCCATATCCCCCCCACCCCCAACCACCACCGTGTCACACACACACACACACACACACACACACACACACACACACACACACATTGTTTTGTTGCAACAATTTTGCATTTACAGTATTGCATTGATAACTGTGATTCTATTTTCCTTTTTGTAAGAATGTTTATTTTGTGTAAAACGTTTGTTGCAAAAACATGTCAAAAATGCAAAAAAAAGTATTACTGCAGAAATTCTACTTTTGAGTTTCACAGAAGACTGAGTCTGAGAAAATGACAATAACAATAGAAACACAAAGACTGTGGTGTTTCTATTGCTATTGGTCTGAAAGAATAGAGAAGAGGTTCAAATGGTGATCAATGGTGAAGAGATTCAAAAGAGATTCAAATGGTGATTGTGTGTATGGTTTTGTTGCAATAATTACATTTTTAGTAAGGATTGTTGAGTTTATCTCCAAGTGCTACAGTATGTCTTATTTGGCTGGGTGTAAAGTTTTGACATAATTAGCAAAGTTCTGCAAAAAGTGTGTAAGAAATAGTAAAACCTGTAACTTAAAAAGACACATGCATTTTTGTTTTTCTGTGTTTGTTTTTCTGTGCCATCACAGTGATCGCCCCAGCAAAACTCTCTGCTGGTCATCTCATCGCCCTCCAGGCCAATCCTAGGGCGACTTTATTGGTGAACTTGACACTCTGCTATCCTCCATCCCTGAGCATGACTGTCGCTTCTTGTTCGAGGGGATATGAACATCCACTTAGATGCTCCAGGCTCAGCGGACTTCTTGGCCCTGGTCCACTCCTTTGACCTCGAACTGGTTCAAAGCCACCCGACTCACAAAGCTGGCAAAGAGCTTGACTTGATCTTCACTTTCGGAACTGCAGCACAGACACCCTCATGGTGACGCCTCTCCATCTTTCTGACCACTTCTTCATCCAGTTCAACGTCAGCCTGTCAGAACAGCCTCGGCTCCTCAGCCCGATGGTCACGTGCGCCCGCAACATCCGAACCTGTCTCCAACTTCTTCTCCTCTGTGGTTGCCTCGGTCCACCTCCACTCAACACCTTCTCCTCTCTGGAGGTTAATGGAAGCCACTGACTCGCTCTGCTCCACACTGACCTCGTGTCTAGGCGAGCTGTGCCCTCTTACCACAAGGCCAGCTCGATCCAAACATTCTCATCCATGGCTCAATGATACCCTCCGATCGCGGCGCACCAAACTCAAGAGCGGAGGAGAGGAAATGGCACAAATCCAAACTAGCTGACGACCTCAAAAAACTACCAGACACTCCTGACCTCCTTCTCAGCCAGCATCACTGCTGCTAAGACTGCTTTCTGCCATGACAAAATCCAACAGCGCTACAGACACTTCGAAAACTTTTCTCAACCTTCAAATCAAGCTACTCAACCCTCAGCTGCCTCCTCCTCCATCCAGCCTTACTGCAGATACCCTCGCCTCATTTTTACAAACAAAGTGGCGGCAATCAGCAGTCAATTCTCTACATGCCCACTCAACGATCTGACTCAGATACCGCACTCCTACAACCTCTAGGGACTGCTGGAACATCTTTTTCAGCATTCCGCCTCTCTCGAGAGTGAAGTGTCAGACTCCTGACATGCAGCCGTCCTACCACATGCTTCGCTGGACCCTATACCCTCGAGCCTACTTCAGTCCATCAGCCCGACCATCACTCCAGCTATCACACATGTGATCAATGCCTCGCTAACCTCCGGCACATTTCCAACAGCGTTCAAAAGTGGCCCGGGTAACACCATTACTTAAGAAAGCTTCTCTCAACCCTGCTCAAGTCGAGAACTACCGCCCCTGTCTCACTACTGCCTTTCCTATCCAAAGGCATTGAGCGAGCAGTCTCCAAACAGGTCTCTGACTTCCTTTCACAGAACAACCTTCTGGATCCAAATCAGTCTGGGTTTGGCCACTCTAAAACGGCTCTGCTGTCTGTAACAGAAGCCTTAAAAGAAGCCAGGGCGACATTTCGGTCATCAGTACTCATTCTGCTTGACTTATCGGCTGCCTTTGGCACGTTTAATCACCGTATCCTCCTCTCTATACTCGCTGACATGGGAATCTCCGGTTCTGCTCTCTCCTGGTTTGAATCCTACCTCACAGGGGCCTTTCGTTTAGCATTATCATGGCTTGGTCAGCTATCCGCACCTCACCATCTCACCACAGGGGTCCCCAGGGCTCAGTGCTGGGCCCCCTCCTCTTGCTATCTACACCCACCTCCTTGGGACAGATTATCCGTTAAGACGGCTTCTCTTACCACTGCTATGCAGAGCGACACACAGCTCTATCTGTCCTTTTCCACCTGGCGACCCCTGGTTTCAGCCGCGGATCTCAGATTGCCTTTCAGACATAGCTACATGGATGAAGGCACACCACCCTCCAGCTGAACCCTCAAAAGACTGAACTGCTGGTCATCCCAGCTAAACCTACCATACACCACGACATCAACATCAAATTTGACTCCCTGTCTGTTTCACCCGACCAGGACTGCAAAGAAATCTAGGAGTTGTTCTCGACAACCAACTAAACTTCTCAGATCATGTTGCCTCAATTCGCCCGGTCATGCCGTTTCGCACTCTACAACATAACGGAAAATCAGGACTTACTTGACTCAAGATGCTACCCAACTTCTGGTTCAGGCAATAGTCATCTCACGACTCGACTACTGCAATGCCCCTCCTGACAGGTCTCCCAGCCTGCGCGGTGAAACCACTTCAGATGATCCAGAGCGGTAGCGCCTGGTCTACAACCAACCCAAAGGGCACATGTTACCCGCTGCTCATCCAGCTACACTGGCTACCTATGGCGGCCAGCATCAAATTCAAGTCTCTAGCGGCTTGCCTACAAAGTAGTCTCGGTTCTGCTCCCACCTACTTGAATGCCCTCATACAGACTTACACTACCTCCAGACCGCTCGCTCCTCTGACGAACGACGTCTAGCTCTACCACCCGGTGCGGCTCAAACCAATCAAACTTTTTTCTCATCTGTTTGTTCCTCGTTGGTGGAACACTGCCAGTTCCTACAAGGGCAGGGACATCCTTTTCCACTTTCAAAAAAACTCCTGAAGACCCAGCTCTTTTAGAGAACATCTACTCTCATAGCAACACTTACAACAAGTCTTACTGATCCTAGCACTCACCAGCCGTTTTAAACTGACAAGTAACTGCTAAAACAGCACTCACCGGCCGCACTTATTCTTACTGTACTCTAATGTTTTTTGAAACTGTCCTAAAATTGTGAGAATTGTTCTAAAACTTACTGTTTACCATGTTGTTTGTTAGTCGCTTTGGTTAAAAGCGTCAGCCAAATGTAATGTAATGTAATGAAATGTAATGTTTTTATTGTAAGTATGATTTTGTGTTGGTAATAATAAGGTTTATGCATATGTAGGTATATACTGTAGGCTACGCTTCAGGACTTCAGGGCATAGCCTGAGAAGAAAGGGTGGGAAAAACACAGAGACACACACACACACACACACACACACACACACACACACACACACACACACACACACACACACACACATATGTTTTTACAATGAGGACATCAACCAAAATAAATGAAAAAATAATAATTATATATTCTTTTCTCCAGGACGTATTGTAAATCCTCCCATAGCATAGTTTGAAATGTGAAGGTCAGCCAACATCCCACAATTCCCCCTGGTGAGGGATGTCTGTGGTCGGAGTGGCGGGCCAGGAGAGGAGTCAGAGCAGGCTGAGCTGCTGTGCGCCTTTCATGTAATATAAACACACTGAGTCCACGCATGCAGCTGGGACATGAGAACCTTGGCAAAGAGAGGATACACACATGCATCAACATGTGCACACACACACACACTGCACACACACACACACACACACTGCACACACACACACACATTGCACACACACACACACACACACACACACACACATTAACATATGTGCACACACTAGGGGTGTAACGGTACGCAGAAGTCACAGTTCGGTTCATCCCTCGGTTCGGACATCACGGTTCGGTACGAGTTCGGTACAATGGAGGAAAAAGCAAAACAAAATGCAGAAAGCAATTTTTATGTCTCAGGCTGTACCACCTAGTGTCATACAGTCTCTTCCCTGAGCTATCTGCAACAGCCTGAAGTTGTAGGCTAAACAGTACAATAAGTACCCAGACTCCATCTGTAACTTGTAAACAAAATAAGACAATCAGCTATAAAACTGAAAATAGGCCTACAGCATCTCTTATTTCTGAAAGTGCAAATTACATAGAGTAATGATTTTTAAAAATCCACTTAAGCAAGACCTTCAACATCCGTGTTTAGTTGTATATGGAAGGGTCATATTTTTCAGTGTGTGTACAGTAATAATCTACTGTGTCCGCAACTCTGAAAATATCACACTATTTTGCCTTCTTCTAAAAAAACGATATTGCTCCTTTCATTTCATAAAAGACTACAACTAGAAGTCACATGCATAGTTTGTTTATTAGCCTGGTTAGCGTTGACACTTTCTTTTACTGTCTATGCACTTCATTACCAGCTCCTCATGTGAGAAGTTACAAGTTACTCTAACATAAATTACCACGCGATTTGCATAGCTCTCTGTCATTACGAAATCATTTAATTTAAGCCATAGGTTTTGGCCCTATCTGTATGTGTATCCAAAGGCTGGTGAAGCGCAGGGAAAGTTTTTTTCCCCCTCGTTTCAGTGATTAGAAGCCTATCTGGGTGATGGCTTCGAATATGTGTAGCATGTCCGATATATTTCCACTCACAACAACTGCTGAACAACGCCGACACACAGTTTTATCTTATCCACCACTCTCTTGCCTGTTCTACTGTAACTGAAGTTCTCAAACTTGCGATCTTAAAGAGACCAGCGGATCCTCTAACTCTTGTGGGTCGCCACCACTCGCTTAGTGCTGCTATCTCTGACTGACTGACTCGACCGACGACCTGACAAAAAAATAACATAGGCGCCAATCAGAGCTAAGGCGGGGCTACAGATTAGCGTTAGGTGTCGCTAAAGAACTCTCGTAACCCCTGTACTTAACAGTAATTGCGCATTACATTAATTAATCTGCACACGTGTTTTATGTATTTTTATACCGTGTATTCTCCGTGTAAATTCATGCACCGAACCGTGACACTCGTACCGTTTCGGTTCAATATGAATACATGAACCGTTACACCCCTAGTACACACTGCACACACACACTGCACACACACACACACTGTCAGGACCCTGTCAGACCTGCACCAAACCCCCTGTTCTGTAAATATTTCCATCTTCCAGCAGGGGGCTGTAGCCGTGCAGGTGTGCACAGGTGTGCTGTCAATTGGTCCTAATGAGCCAGACGTTGAAATGGCCCGCTCTCAGGATGCAGACGGACTCCCTCTCCTCTCAGCCGTCGTCGTTAGCGCTTATGTTATGTTGTTGAACACTTGTACTCATACCCCTAGACACAATGCACTACATTTTAGTTTTTAGCTTCCACATACTGACTTCTCTATAATTATTTAATAAATATACTTTATTGTTACTTAAGTGGACCTCCCTTATGTTTCATATGCTTGAGCCAGCATGTGACACACACACACACACACACACACACAAGCACAAGCACACACACACACAGACACACACATACATTTACACACACACACACTGTACAAACTACAAACATAGGCATATGGAGTTGCACACACATGTATACACACACATCAGACATCAGACACCATTCAGTCCGTATTCTCACACATATACAGCACATGTAGTATATGGCGGGGAAGGGAATCACATCTCACCACAAGGTGAATGATCTGGCACTGGCAAAGGAGAGTGTGGAGAGGCTGTGTGTTTGAAGCCACATCCAGCATACTCACCCACATCCAGCATACTCACCCACATCCAGCATACTCACTCACATCCACATTTATAAAAGAGCACAGGTAGAGACCTCTCAGATGAGCCTACTGAGAGCCTTTCATGTAACACACTGACTCCATGCATGCAGCTGGGACATGAGAACACAGAGGATACACACATGCATTAACATATGTGTGCAGACACACACACACACACACACACACACACACACACACACACACACAAACATACTTATTCATACAAAGAGAGAGAGATAGAGAAAGAGAAAATGATCAAAATGTTTGAAACTCTGGCTGGCTCTTCTGTCTGCTCAGTGGTGTGTCTGGAAGACCAGATTTCAGCAGCACGCTTCTCGGCACGAACGGCAGAGTAAACAGAGATGAAACACACCAAAGGGGTATGTGTGTGTGAGTGTGTGTGTGTGTGTGTGTGTGTGTGTGTGTGTGTGGGGCGGGGTGGTAAAACAAGCGGGAGACACTGTCACAAACCCTTTGGGAAAACAGAGGGTTCCGGCGGAACCCAGCGGGGAGGGGGAAGCAGCGCGGCTCTCAACTCGGCTTCAAAAACGCCACGCCGCTCATCTGGAGCGGAACAGACTGGCCACTCGCCGCGGAAAAACACAAACAAACAAACAAACAAACACGTCGCCACTCGTTTTCATCCTCCCCCATCCACGCGCAAAGTAAACGCTTTTACGAGTAAACGCTTTTCTCCTCTGTTTTCCGATAAAACAGTTGTCAAATTTCAGCCTGAAGTGGAACGCAGTCGAACAAGTCACCTCACCCAGGAGGAGATATTTAGAGTTCGGGACGTAACGTTAAGTGAGAGCTAAACACGACTAACTCAAGAAAACCCCTTACCTGGCAATGATATAGTCTTGGCAAAGATAGCAAAAAATAATAAATATAGTGGTGTCAAAACCGCTGACATGACTTCTCCTACACTTCCCACCCTCCAGAAGGTCAGCATTAATGAATGAAATATGTTACCACAGGAAGGTGACGAAGGCAAAGTATGTGGAAATGAAAAATGAATTGATTTTGTAGCTTTTCAGTGGCTTTTTTTAAGCAGCACGGAGTTCAACTCAGGAGCAATATGCAACCCCTTATACCTTTCTACACACACACACACACACACACACACACACACACACACACACACACACACACACACACAGACACACACACAATCACACTTCACCTCAAGTGCAGCCAAGCTGAGTTCAACGCATTCCATCACATACTCCCTTTGACATTCCCCAGGTGACGGGTAGGCATGTGGGCCTGATTTGAGCACCACGTCCCATACATTCCTTCCCTATACGACCAGGACCTGTAATTACAAACAGCAATGACATCACCTCATTTTACATGCCCTGTGCAGTGCTGCGGTACCATCCCAGAGATGTGGCCACTCTGCATGAAGCTGGAGCGATGCACCAGCAGAGTTGGCTCTACACTGCTGTGTGTGTGTGTGCGGTGTGTGTGTGTATGTGTGTGTGTGTGTGTGTCTGTGTGTGTGTGTGGTGTGTGTTTGTGTCTGAGTGCGGAGAGGGAATGGTGTTTGTTGGTATATATATACTGCATAATTTTGATCCCCGCAGTGGAAATTGGTCTCTGCATTTATCCCAACTGCGGAATTAGTGAAACATTACACTCAGCACAACAGTGAGGTGAAGCAATACCACCAATCCCCGCGCAGTGAGCCGCCTGCATGTGTGTGTGTGTGTGTGTGTGTGTGTGTGTGTGTGTGTTTAGACTTGTTTCCTATTTTCTATGATTCTGCATTTTATTGTTTGTATAAAGGATTTCTGTGTCAGTTTCTGTATTCTGTGCTAGAAAGGAAACAGAACTGAAGAGAACTAGAAAAAAGAACAGATGAAGAAAAAAGAACAGAACAAATAATGAAAGAGAGACTGAGTGAAGACAGAGATAGAGAGTGGGTTGAGAGAGAGAGGGACTGAGAGAGAGAAAACCAGAAAAGAGAGCAGTTGAAAAGAATGGTAGAGAGATGGGGTAGAGAGAGAGAGGGACAGAGAGAGAGAGAGAGAGTGATAGAGTTAATTGGCTGAGGATGAAGGGATGCTTAATCCCTCCAGTGGTTGACCCCTGCCCTCCGATCCCTGTGGCCTGCCTGTGCAGGTGTGAGGAGTTCTTTGAGGATATCTGAGGCCATGGTCATCGCATATCGCCAAGGACACAGCAGTGCTAACCTTGAGACGCCACGGCAACCTACACTGCATCATCAGCCAGTTGCTATGGGGACGCTTCAGCACAGTTATTGTTGTTGTTTTTTCCCCATACATAAACATATTTACAACATCTGCACACCATTTACAGGTGGAAGAAGTGGGAATTACTGGCACATGTGCCAATGTAAACACACAAATGAAAAAAACATAAACACACACACACACAAACACGCAACTATGCATACATGACACCCATGTAAGGCTCCTTCAGTGTAAATCCCTAAGTGTGATTCTTGGCTGGCAGAGGGCAGGCTTAAGGAGTCCCACCTCTTAAATACCACAACAGTGTGGACACACACACACACACACACACACACACA
>NC_063208.1:24939314-24946814 GCF_017589495.1 Alosa alosa | reverse complement strand
CTTAATACCACTAGTGGTCTACATGCTAATACAAACTTAATACCACTAGTGGTCTACATGCTAATACAAACTTAATACCACTAGTGGTCTACATGCTAATACAAACTTAATACCACTAGTGGTCTACATGCTAATACAAACTTAATGCTAATACAAACTTTATCGCACTAATTAGTACATGCTAATACAAACTTTATACGACTAGTGGCGTACATAATACAAACTTAATACCCCAATTAGTGGTCTACATGCTAACACAAACCAATAGCACTAGTGCTGAACATGCATTATGCAAAACTTTATAGCACTAGTGCTGAAAATGCATTATACTGTAACTTATAATACTAGTAATAAATGCATTATAACTTATACACTAGTGGTGACTACATACTATACAAAAGAGCTAGTAATAAAATGCATAATAAAATAGCACTACTGAAAAGGATACAAATGCATGCCTGCAGAAGGCTGTAAGTCACTTCCAATAAATGCATTTCCTTAATGACACTGTAGGAGTGAAACAACAACTTGTCACATCATTGTATTTTGAAACAAATGCTAAAGAGGAGGCAGATGCTTCACAACGCTGAAAATAACAAGATATCCTGTTCCCTTTGATTTGTGGAAATTACAACTTATATCGCCAGTACATGTTAATGATACATCTTTTGCTGTTCAATGGAACTTTAGGAGTTTGGGAACAAGATTTGTTTTTTTTTTGGATGGACTGATGTGTGGCTAAAATTCTCAATTTTCCTCGCTGACGTCCACAGATCACAACACAGCCATTGTTGTTCCGCTGTGTTCGTGTCGGAAGGAACGAGCACAAAACATCGGTGTTTACGCTTGGCGCTGCCAACTTCTCGGCGTGGGATGTCAGACTCATTTGTGGCTGGAGGCAGTAAACCCAGCCGTGGCAGTGGGTGGACAAACACATCAACCGTCCAGAACCACTGGCTGCCAGGGGGCCTCTTCATCCCCTTGTTCTGAGAGGCTGCCGAGCTGGACTGCCCACTGGAGAAATTAGTCTGTTTTCAGTATTTTTATCTCATCGAATTGGAGCATTTTACTGATTGGTGGATTGACAGATTGATAGATGGTTCAATAGATTGTGGCTCAACAGATGCCTCAATCAATGTGATCGTGTGATCAATCAATCAATAGATAGATCAACTGATAGATAGAGATAGATTCATAGATTGATCAATCAAGTGATAAATTGTTAGATAGATTGATAGATTATAGTATTGCTTAGTATATATTGTATATTACATATTATTTATATTCTAAAGATGTTCATGTTGGTTTCATAAAAACTCAAACCATGGGCTCAGTCCAACAGCATTCAAAGACGGCTAAAAATCCCAATCTCCCCAAATTCCAAATCCCCAAACACAAATCATGAGCACAGTGGTGCTTTTGTCGTCTCTGGGCTTCGCCGTAAGCTAGCATAAAAAATGGCCGACGTCAGGCCACCTTGGATGAACCTCCGACTGTACATCATGCATACTGTATGTGGAAGATTTGGCTTCATGCATGTGTGGAAGATTTGGCAAGGGCGCATGGGTCGCCCTCCTAGGGTAGAGGGGTGGTGAGGGAGAGATTGTGTCCGTGTGTGTATATATGTGTGTGTGTGTGTGTATATATATGTGTGTGTGTGTGTGGTGGGGTTTTGGGGAAATGAATGGAGAAAAATGAGCTGAGAGAGGGCCACACAGCTGCTGTGTCCAAACCCTCCGCACATATACACACCTTGTTTGGTGTGCTCCCCCCTGAGAGAGATGTCGGGAGAGGTCAAGGGTCACGTAAATAAATAGTACACAAAGTGACAGGTTTACAGTCGGCTGTAATGAAGCACAGGTGTGCACTGAGACTCATTGCCTGTGAATGTCTGATCCATGTGTGTATCTGTGTGTGTGTGTGTGTGCGTGTGGAGGGGGGGGGGTTGGTGGAGGTAGGGGGTGTGTGAGCAGGCGCTGGGAGTGTTAGTATGGATGGTGTGTGAAGGTGGAAGAGAGCATCTTGAAGTATTTCCCTGAATGGCCCAGCTACATTGATGAGGTGTGTGTGTGTGTGTGTGTGTGTGTGTGTGATCGATCCTCCAACTCCACTACAGTGCCACCACAGACGGGTGTAAGGGACACACAGTGAATATTTCTTAACACACGGGTATGTTTTATTCTTTGCTATAAAAGCAGAGATATATTTTATTTATACATTTTGTGGGTAAGAGGATTTTACAAATGCCTGCTGAACAGCGGGTGTTCTCGAGAGACATTTTTGAAAACACCACCAAAAACAGCCAACAATATGAAGTTGTTTTTGGGCTTTGATGCAGCACATGGATTTCACTTCATATACAATTTTTTCTCCTACAAAAGGCAGTGAAATTCCTAAAAATCCATCTTCAAAGCAAAAGAGCAAGATGAAGTTGTGCAAGTCTACGATGCAGACCATGTTTTTTATTATATATGCTCTGTCAGAAAGACATGCCTGCAAAAAGCACCCGGGGTTGAATGTATGGAGGAACGTATGCATGGGGGTTCTATAAAAGGCCGATTTGAAGCGGGCATCGTGCATGCGAGCTTTAACAGCCTAATGAACTGGTGGAGACGTAGGTGTGCTCGGGTAATAAACCAGCTGGAGTGGAGCCTCAGCTCCGGTGGGCTCCCAGGCCAAGCAAGCAAGCAGACGGGTTGGCTGGCAAGCGTAGTCATGTTAACCATTAAGTGCTCTGACCCCTGCCAACCTTATTTAGCAACCTCCAACCCCACCCCCCCAACACACACACAGGCAAGCACACACACACACACACACACACACACACACTCTCTCTCTCTGTGTGTGCACTGTGTTTAACAACAAACAAAACTACATTGAGAACCAAATCGTGTGTGTGTGTGTGTGTGTGTGTGTGTGTGTGTGTGTGTGTCTTTGTGTCTGTGTGTGTGTCTGTGTGTGTGTGTGTGTGTGTGTGTGTGTGTGTACATGCATGGTGTGTAAAATCAGAGTTGGGGGGTGTATATGTATGTATTGGGGGGAGAGGGGGGGATATGGGTGTAAACGTGATTATCAATATGTACAATTTAATAGAAAAAAAAACAACATACAGGTCCAGGCCCACCCCAAACACCACCACAACAGCACTTCACTTCATTTGACTTTCACTTTCTGTGTCAGATACACTGTGTGCACCTTCGCATTGGACCTGCAGAGTTTGGCGTTGAGAGAGGACTCCGGACATTCCCATGCGAGGGGGGCGTGGGGATCATTTTCCCCCATCAACGGAGCACTTTCTCTAGGCTTTCATCAGTGTGTCTCTGCCCCTCAAGCCGGGCATATGTCTCCCTTTCATATGGAGGGGTGGGTGGGTGGGGGGGCAGGTCAGCTCAAGTTCCATGGACCTTCTTCCTGCAGCGAGGGCATGTTTTACATGCGGCCGTGCAGATGTGTGTGAACTCAGATACGTAGCTCCAGGCGGTCCTGCGCTATAGCAGAGCACAGGCGAAAAATCTGGCCACGCTCCATATAGCATGCGAAATTCAAAGCAGGCGCTGGAAAAGGCCCTATGCATACATGTCGTTCTGTGCCGAGCTCATTCACTGCAGACTGAAGCAGTCAGACATTTCTGATTTCTATTTAAACAGGCGCACAGACATCCATGCATCACGATGTTTGAATATCTACCCTGGGGCCTTAGCATAGCTTTGGGTGTGCAAGTGAGATCAAGTTTGTTAAGAATTCCATTATTTCTTTGGAGGCACATTAATCCTGCCGCAGTGAAACCTTGGAGACCCTATTATGATGTGCATTCAACTCCCAGGCAAAAAGCTAGAATATATAGCCTACACATTTCACGTCTCTGACGACTTCACTGAAAGGGCTTGTATTGAGTGTGGAGCAAAAAAAAAACTGTTTTAGCATTCTACACGCAGGAAAGGTGTTTTATTTATTCCACAGGTGCTTGCCATTTGTTCTCTTTTAAGAGGAGCAGAGGAACATCTGTACAGCATTTGTATTCACCTCCGCTAGGCTGGGCTAACCACGGCATTTGTTCCGTGAAAGAAAAAATCCAACTCCCATAAGTCTTGGGGGGGTTGGGGGTGGTCTTCCCTTGCCGTGGAAAACGAAGCGAAGGCTAGATTAAGGTCAAGGCTGCTTTAATATGCTCAGCTGCGGTTCAAGAGCAGGTCCTTCTCACCGAAGCCTCTTTTCACCGAAGATGGAGTTAACCATCCGGCACCACAAATATTCTACAACACAACACAACACGAAGAAATAAACAAACCCCACACATGACAGACTTTGCATGCGTGCCAACCCGCAGTGCTGTTTGTATCCATTTTTTTTTCTTTTCAGATCCGACACCGAAAAAAAAAACGTCCATTTGTGTGGCTCTGCAAGAGGGTTCCAAAAATGTAATTTGATTTTCGTCTGGTATGAAAGAAAGGAGAAAAAAGCGATTGACCTTTGTGAAATGACTTTCTCATTAATGCCCCTCACTCCAGAACCTCATCATTCTCTTTCCAAAAAAAACAAACTCTCCCTGACAAAGTAATTAGTTTTCACCAAAACAGAAACCCAGGAAGACCAACAGGGACACCATCAAAGCACAATAAATGCATCAACATCTCTTAGGGGGAGGAAAAACACTAAGAAGTCGGAAAGAAAAAAAAAAAAAAACACAATAAGCCAATGGACAATGAGCAGCAAAGCCACTTAAAGGATAGAGAGCCTCCATCAGCAACTTATATTATAACACCAGGCCACAAAGTTTCAACAAACATTATCCAATGAGGAATGCTCTCCTCATACAAATTCTGTAAGTCTATAGGCACTGAAGTCTTACGAAATTCCCACAGCAGACGTGTGTATACATAAACAACTGAAATGAGCTTAGACTACAAACCAGGCTTAACAGTGATCCAACATCCTCAAAGCAGAAAATGTGCTTTCCTCTGTGTTGGCTTGAACAGATTAGTGCTGTTGTTGTCAGATCTAATCTTTGATATCTCTCCACTGTTTTTGGGGAGGTTGGAGGGGACATAATTCACAACACACATTTTGCTAGGGGTGAATGCAGAGTGGTGTGTGTGTGTGTGTGTGTGTGTGTGTGTGTGTGTGTGTGTGTGTGTGTGTGTGTGTGTCTGTGTGTGTGTGGTGTGGGGGAGTTGGTTGGATCTTATCCTACAAAATGTTTCCCAATCTCGCAGCAAAGTGCCCCAGTGTGCCGTCGGCCCTGGCTTCGCTGTCTACGATCTGCTTTCGAGGCAATGCGTGACGGCACAGGCATGGAAAGAGCCGGAAAGAGGCAGAAAACAGGCTTGGGTCTGCTAGAGAGCTATGGGGAAAGAGGCAGAAAACAGGCTTGGGTCTGCTAGAGAGCTATGGGGAAAGAGGCAGGAAAACAGGCTTGGGTCTGCTAGAGAGCTATGGGGAAAGAGGCGGAAAACAGGCTTGGGTCTGCTAGAGAGCTATGGGGAAAGAGGCGGAAAACAGGCTTGGGTCTGCTAGAGAGCTATGGGGAAAGAGGCAGACGAGTGCGGCTGTGGCGGCTGTGCAGTTTGTTGCGTGTGTCACGTGCATCACCACATCACCTTCCGCTGGAGGCTGTTGTCTGAGGGAAGCTTTACAGTTTCACCTAATTACACAAATTACTTCCTATCTCTGATGAGTCACAAGACCAGGGGGGACATAGAGTTTCTCTCTCTCTCTCTTTTCTCTATCTCTCTCTCTCTCTCTCTCTCTCTCTCTCTCTCTCTCTCTCTCTATCTCTGTCCATCTTTTATGGACCATTAGGAATTTTCCTGTACATATTTCCATTACAGAGATACTTAAAGTGTGTCCTGTCCAGAAGTGAGGGAGATGTGAATGTTTCCATGCATACAGAATACACATACACACACACACATCATCTTCACTGATGTGCACCAAATTCCTGGGGTGCACATCAGTGAAGACCTCTCCTGGACCACCAACACTGCATCACTGGCGAAGAGAGAGCTCAGCGCCGCCTGTACTTCCTGGTAAAAACTCAGGCGAGCAAGTGCTCCACCAGCCATCATGACCACATTCTACCGAGGCACCATTGAGAGCATCCTCTCCAGCTGTATCGCTGTGTGGGCGGAAGCTGCACTGAATACAACAGGAAAGCCCTGCAGCGCATAGTGAACACAGCTGGAAGGATCATTGGTGCTTCACTCCCCTCCCTGAAGGACATTTACACCACCCACCTCACCCAGGTTTAGCTGACAAAATTGTGAGTGATGCAAGTCACCCCGCTCACAATCTGTTTGATCTACTGCCCTCTGGGAAGAGGTACAGAAGCCTGCGCTCCAAGACTACCAGACTCACTAACAGCTTCATACACCAAGCTGTAAGGATGCTGAACTCTCCCTCCTCTCCCCCCCTCCACCCTCAGCTACATAACATCCTGGACATTGGACCCACAATGGCCGCCTGCACTACTCCACCTGCACACTTGAACACTTGCACACTTGTACACTTTACAACTTGGTGTTGTTGTCCTGAAAACACAACACTTCTGCTGCTCTTACATAACTTGCACCACTATGCCACTTTCTTTATTACTTAGGTCAAACAGTATTTTTATAGTATTTTACAGTATTTGCACTAGTATTTTATTGACTGTCTATGCACAATTTCAACAAAATTTTGCTGCTCTTTTTTTTTTCATTATTATTATATGTGCCCTCTTATTTACTTATTTACTTACTTTTTGTTTACTTGAATGTTATGTTTGTCTGTGGACTTAAAATTGGTCAAATATGTCTTGTCTTCACCGTGGGATAGTGAGAAACGTAATTCGATCTCTTTGTATGTCTGGAACATGTGAAGAAATTGACAATAAAGCTGACTTTGACTTTGACACACACACACACACACAAACTTTCTTTATTCCCTCCTAACCCCAGAAGGTATTGCGTGAGGTTTCCTTGGACACACCTAAGATGTCTAAAGCCTCACACACACACACATACACACACACACACACACACACACACACACACACACACGCACACACACAGTCCTGGTGGGAGAGCTCCCGAGCCCCTCATTGGTATTCTGGTGTGGCGGTGGCGTCCGTGGTGGATTTGGGAGTGGGAGAGATCAGGTTTCCCCATAGCGAGCGCCACGGGCCCAGACGGTCACGGTCAGACTTCCTGTCGGGCCGCCGCTCGCTCTGCCGGGCCCCCCGCGGGACACGGGAGCAGTGGGAGGTGCAGGGTGGAGGAGAGGACTAGGAGGGAGAGAGGAGGAGGAGGAAGAGGAGGAGGAGGAGAAGACTGGGAAGGAGAGAGGAGGAGGAGGAGGTGTGAGAGGAGAGGTACATAGTGGGACTGGGATAGTAGAACTGGAGATCTGTAGGAGAGTTGTGTGTTGTGTTGTGTGTCAGTAAGTGGGAAACACACAGACAGAGCGATTCCAGGCAGCTCTTGTCAAGTGAGAGAAGAGGCAAACAGCCCAGTCTAAAAAAAA
>NC_063208.1:24914314-24931814 GCF_017589495.1 Alosa alosa | reverse complement strand
TACAGCAGTATAGACTGTTTGTAGCCAACTTCTCAGACTCAGATTTACATTATTGGCTCATCCGAATAATAATAATAGTAATAACAGTAACAGTAGTGAAGTAATAGTATTAATGACCTAATTATAATAATAAACTATTTATGTATCGACTATGACAGCTTTTCTGCTGCTCAGTTCCTCATCAAATAAATTAAAAGAGGCTAAAAACCTTGCCTAACCCATTTCAATTAGGCAGCACTAGGCTACCGCTACACTACAAACAATTTTTTACAACTTTTCTGATGTGACGTTTTTGGGCATTTAGCTTTACCATCATGTCAACATAGTTGTAACGTTATGCGCAATGCTCATCTAGGCTATGGATTTAAGTGGTTTAATTTTAAAAAGTGCAGCAAAAGTGGGATATAGTTAGCCTAGAAATCTCGACGCGCCCCTAGCGGCAGCCAGGGCTAGGATATAGTGCAATTGCTTCCCCAAAACAATACCTTCATAACTGTGGATTTAATCGTTTTGATATGTGGATAACTTTCAGTAGACTAAACACATAAAAGGTATCACAAAGCTAGCTGGTTCGTTATGGCGAAGCATATTTACAGCCAACTTTGTAGGCCTACTTGCAGCAGTGAAATTGAGTTTGTTGTTAACATTGTTGGTAACGTAAAAGTTTCTTCAGTTAGGAGCAGGACTGTTTTTTTTATATTGAATTCATTTTCATTGGCAAAAGCTAGCCTACTGTATGCATGATAGAACCTAGATTTGAGGGAGCTGCAGCTGTTAGCATCAGCACGGTCATATTAACACAGCAGGGCGCACTAGCCCAGTGATGAAGGATCGTGTAAAATCCCCATCCCCAGAAAGTTTCAAACCAAGCTTGCGCTGATGATGCATGATCACTGATCAAATTGCTATTTTCTGACATGATGCACAACCATTCCCAGATGCTCACCTGTCTGAATCTCAAGCTCTTTAGCCTAGCATCTTAATGCTGTTCACAGCACGGTGAATGACAAACGATGACAAAATGCTGTTCATGTTTATGAGTTCATAGCCTGGTTATTTATCGAAGGACTTACATGTCACGTTTTATATTTTATTATGATCAATCGCATTACCATGAGGTTACTGAATAGGTAATGCTACGGTTAACTTAGCATGCCCACCATTACACTGGAGATGTTAAAAAACGTTTTAACTTTTTTTATTCTCCCGCGACGATAGGCTAGGCTTGGCTACAGGTAATTGGCTCATTAGCTCAGATCAGTGACTACCAGAGGAAACGCGGGGTAGAAAACTCAATTAACAAGCTATGTTACAGTTTCTCGTTGAAAAATCAAAATTTCACTGGAGCTCCATGCGCCTTTGTAGGCTACACGCAGTCTCAAAAACACTGTTTACAGCTTTTCGAGTCACTGTACGAGGTCATTTAGCTTTGCGAGGTGCAATTGTGTTTTCTAAAGAATCTCCTGTCTTGATTTTGTACAGAAATTAATATTAAGTGACACATACATAAAAGGGCGGAAAAAATGTCACCTTATATAGAAGGCTAAGATATAAGGTCTGGAATTTAATGTAATATTGTTGTAATGGTAGGATAACTACATAGTTTAGACAATAATTACACTGTGTTATAAATATTGTATATCAATGCATTTATTGACTGTCAATTACCCAAAAATCGTGGCTCTATCATTGAACAGTGCCTATTTAATGCATTCTAATCCATTGACCCATGAACCATTGACCTTCTAATTTTGAACACCCTATCATTAACAATGGAATGGAAACAGAACAGACTTAGAAAACAATTGAAAACAATTGTGGGAACATCGGAACCTCGGAGGGTCTTTGTCGAACTGAAGGTTGATGCTTCAAAGCAGATGCTTGAGGTTTTTGTATGTATTCTATTTTTTAAGAACATTGGCTGTCCCATACTGGAAGAATGGGCTCTTGTCCTTCCAAGGAACAAGCCTTTTACTGTAATGAAAAGGAAATAGAAAGAGGAGAGACAAGGTGAGGATGTGGGCGTCTAGCACAGGGCTAATAGCATAGAGACTTGCTCTTAGTTAAATGTAGTTTTATCCATTGTTTTGTCTAAATGGATGAAGTAGCATCATTAAATGGGTCCCATTGTCTCTCGGTTCTGTTTGAGACACCTGAAAGAGACAAAGCTATCCAAACGTGTGGCGCTGCACAGATTAATGAAGTTCAGAAGCTAATCTATAATCTAACGTAAACCAATCTTGGAACTAATCTGCAGTCTACCGTCCAATTAGATCTATAATCTGAAGCCTGAAATCATGTGCAATCAGACATAATGAATATCCTGCACGGCAATAAATGAAGCAACTCTGCTCATTTCATTCCGAAGTTGACTCGCTTTCCGAGTAAGGAGCGCTGGAACGATGTGACATGTTCCTGTTTATTAAACTCCATAATTAACAATTTTATTAGGATGCTCGGTTGACACCGGTACATCTTTTGTTGCTATCTGCCAAACGGATTATAACCCCCCCCCCTACCTTGCGCTGCACGATGGGACTGTATAAATGATGAGCATTACTGAGCCCAGAGGAAATAAGAATGCTCTCTCCTGGTGTTATTTAAGCATGATGAGTAGACCCTATTAAACTGCAAGAGGAAAATATCTGTCTCTCTTCTTGGCAGGAAACGACAGGAAAGAATTTTTTTTTTTCTGGACGTGAATGAATAATCAATTAGGTACAATGTATGCTTTATTACTAGTTTGTGCTGTTACAAGGTCAACCTAGTAGCCTAGAAATCTAGATGCGCCCCTAGGGCTAGTCTAGCAACTCTCCGTTGGCTTGAGAGCTCAAGAAATCGAAACTTAATCAGGCCAATGAAATCGTGTATAGAGTCGTTAGGTGGGCTTAACATAATGATTGATTGCAGAGTTGCAATGGTTTGAATTCCCTGCTACTTGAAAACAAATAAGATGGATGTTGCTGCTGGCGAACAGTGTGACACGAGTTAAGCTTTTATTAAGTTGGCAAACGTTTGAACCAGCCAACTAGCTCCGCTGGTGGGAAACGCATGGGACTCATAGCGCTGCCGCTGTCCTATTGCGTGCAGAGGGAATTTGAAAGACAACTGATTATCCCGCCCCTCGGACTGAGCACTGCGAACGGTGAGTGCCCAGACCCTACATTTTAATATGGGTCTGGCTCGTCAGGCTATCAACCTAGGGTTTTGGATACATTTGGTGTTATTAACATGTAATAACTAAGTTATTATTTCGGTTTTTATTATGAAAAACATTGCTCATTAATTGGTTATGTGCATAACAGAAATACTGTCTTTCCAGTGGGACTGAGTTTATAGTGGGAGATTGTTGTTCAATTTTGAATAAAACATGTCGTACTTGTAGAAAAGAAGGTGGCGGGTCATTGGCCACTGTGAACCCTGTCCTTAATGAACCTCTTGGGTGAACCAGCATTCCGGGAAGAAAGAACACATTGGGCTTTCCCTTTTTTGTGCTGTGAAACAGCTGGAGCATGCAAGTACACACACACACACACTCTCACTTTCACTCTCACTCTCTCACACTCACTTACTCTCTCTCTCTCTCTCTCTCTCTCACTATACATACAGTACAAACCATTTCAAGAGAGCGAGAGAGACACTTGCAAAGACAAATATGAATGCACAGTCACATGCATACACAAACACACACACACACACACTGTTCGGAAACAGAGAGGAGGAGGAGGGAAACAAACACACACACACACCACCACCACCACCATCACCCCCAGCTTCCCTGTCCTCCCTGCTCTCCTGAGGCATTCCGTTACTGGGGAAACGAACATTATGGCGCAGCAGGCAGAGGCGTGCAAGGGCAGGCAAGAGATCCACGCTCCCCTTCTCCTCAATGGAGCAGAACTGCCACGCTTGCCCGCTCACAGGCACATTCCTGCCCCATCAGCACTGGCACGAATGACCACCCACCCCCCTGTCCTCCTCCTCCTGAGCATTCCGTTACCCCACTGCCCCAGTGACCCCAAAATCAGCCCTCCCTCTGCAGCCCCCAGCGGGACCCACCAACTGGAGCACTTGCCTGACATTCCAAGAGTTCTCATCCATAGTAATCCACACCCAAGTTCTTCTGAAGTCAAATAGTTCTGCTAGGAATGATGCTGAAGGCTTGGGGGAGTGGGTTCAGAACGTGTACGATGAGGGGGGGGGGGGAGCATCATTCTCCAGATGTAAGTAATGAAATCTCTCAAGGTGAAGCTTCATTACTACTACTGTATGTCAAAGCAGAGGAAGAACAATGCTGCAATTCTTGTTGCAGGCAAATGGTAGTTGCCATACTATTGCTAAGTTTTTGACGAGCTTCAGAAGATGTGAAAACTGGAATGGAACCAAACTCTAAGATTGAGGACTTCCTTTTTAGGGGGAACCAAACTGTAGGACTGAAGACTTTCTGGTTAAATGGAAACCACACTGTAGCGTTTACAGTAGGACTTTAGGAGGTTTGAGGTTAGGTGAATTTGAGTAAATTGAACATAGAATCCATAACAATGTGAGCCATTATGACATTTCAGTTAGAGCTTTGTAACAAGTGGTTTTAATTCACGTAACATGCTTTGGTTATATTTGAAATGTATGGGGTAGTTAAACATGAAATGTAAAGAGCAATGTTTAAGTTCTGAGGGTCATTTTGGCAACTGTGCTCAGTGGGATTATGATGTCTGCTATAAAAGTTCATGCTCACAACAAGTCATCTTTAAAACGGCTCTTCTATGAGCAAAATGCACAGCTATCTCAAGATCTATCTCTAGCAAAGCAAAGTCTCATTCTCTGTCTTTTCCACTTGTCCTTGTTGAATATAAAGCAAGAATCTGCTGTGAACTCCTTTTCTTGTGGTATTCTCTAAATTGCACTTAGTATTTACATATACAACAAATGTTACATTTGTTTTACCTTGAAATCTAACTCTGAATATGTCTAATAGCTCATGTGTATCATGTTGTATTTGTTAGCATGATTCATTCTCCTGCTGGATTAGCTCTGTTACCCTGCAGGCTTGTGTTACCCTGCAGCTTCCCCTGGCTTGCTCATGCACAGCCACAGGGCTAGCGTAGCGGCCAGGGAAGTTTGCCCAGAGCACAGACACCCTGCCAAGACTAATTGTGCCGCTTCAGATTGTCAATAAACCTATACATACTTGACAGTTGTGGCCCCGGCTGAAATGGTGTTATTTAGTCGACACTTGTGTCCACATCTACTGTCAATAAGTAAAGGCTTGAATTATTTTCTATTGGAACTTGTGTCTCTGGGAAAAAGAGATGGCTCCTATTGCTTATCCCGTGGACCACCAGGACAGTCTATATACACAGTGATTATGTTGTATTTGTGTCTTATAACAGACACAAATACGCAACATCAGTAATTTATTCCCAATTCATTTGATATCTCATTTTTTTCATTGACAGTGTGGAAGTTTTTCAAAGTCCTCTGATGATTTCCTGTATCCCGTGCACTGATTATAACAATGTAACAGATCCTAATGAGCAAAAATCAGGCAGTAAAAATTTAAATAAAGCTTTTACAAAACCTAAATAGCATGGCATATTGATGTCACAGTGACATGAATAGTTCCAATTAGCATGTGTGGGACTTACATCTTAAAAGGCTTATAAAGCAGATTAGTCCTCAATATTATGCCTTTTCTAAACCATTTGGTTGGCAGTAGTGGCTCCATGGCAACAGCATCCCACTGATCTGTATCCTTAAACTTAATTGCAAGCTCACTGATCCCCCCCCCCCCCTTACAATAATCAAATGAGGAATTGAACATTTGTGCCTCTCACTCTGCTTCAATCCTCTCTAATTTTTGTCTAAAACTAGTGGGTCATAGTCTGGAGCACAAAGAAGAAGGAGGCTGGGCGACTTGACAGGCTGGTAAGGAAAGCTGGCTCAGTAGTGGGAGCTGAACTGGAGTGCATCACTTCAATATCTGACAAAAGGACCCTGAACAAACTGATCAACATTTTGGACAATGAGTGTCATCCACGTAAAAACAAATGCAATGCCTCTGCATGGGTTGTAGCCTACGTGAGGGAGTTCTCCCCTCCCAAAAAGAGTTGGTTGGGTCCATATAGCCCGTCTTTTCCAAAATGTTTTCTCAGATACGGATTATCGAGCCGGGCCTACAGACTACGGCCTCTATAGACACAAGCGTCAGGAAGGATGGATGGTAGAAAGAGGCCAGGAGAGACTGAGCAGCAGATCAACCAGTCGACTAGGGGTCGACCAATTATCGGCCGGGCCGATTATTAGGGCCGATATTTAGCATTTTTATAATAATTGGTATCGGTAATTTTTTCCACCGATAAGCCGATATTGAAATGGATAAAGAATGAAACTCGCTACTTTGTCTGTAAAGCGTCTCTCACTCCCTGCATTTGCTACTCTGTGGTCAAGAGCATTGTCCCGCCCACTACACCGTCTGATTTGTTAGTTAGTACGAATGCAGCCAATCAGGATCGAAGACTGAACACAGAGAAAGTTTAGGATTCTCACTGAGGCAGAGTGTAGATGGGCTTCAGCTGTAATGGAGCTATTTTTGAAGGTAAGGAAGGTACCTTACATTGCTGAAGTTGCAATGAATCACAATCGTCTACACTGAAGTTACAAAACACCACTTTGGACGCTATTGTCTCTTTGATCCGGATCAATCATAAAAGCACCCCTTCCTTCATTTAGCAAATTCGATTGATGCACGTTAGTGATATGCTGTTTAGCCTAGGCTACTAGTTAGCCTACAAACTTCGGTGCGCGCTGGCCGGGAGTTCTTTGCCTCTGCCTCATCCATTAATTGTGAATAGCAGGGACACCTCGGGCGGACGTTCTCCCTTAGGCCTACATAGTAGACAAGTCCTAAATTATGCGACAGCGAACGTCAAAAAGTCTAGTTGCTCCTTTTTGAAACAGACTGTCAGAAAAGACATGTGCAACAGTTTACAGTTTACAGGCACCCAGGGCCAGCCGTAATTTAATTTGACCTGAAGGGCCTGTCCACACGGAGACGCTTTTTAGGTTAAACGCAGAGGTTTTGCTTTGTCTTGCCGAAGGTCCAAAGCGAATCCTGTAAACGCACTGCCCGAAACCGCAATTTTCTGAAACCTGGTCCCAGAGTGGAGAAATCTGAAACCGTAGCCCGTTTGAGTTCGTTTTAGACAGCTTAAAACCGCGACATCCTGCTTTGGCGTGATCGATGATGTCATCACCACACCTCAGCTGCCCTGGACTTGCACTTATAGTATTGCCTAACAATACTAGTTTTCATACATGACATTACCTACGATTACACTCCGTTAAGATAAATATCACAACTGATGCTGCGCAGCGCCAATAGCTTATGACTTGAAGGTGGACTGAACACTGTTTTTCCCGGTGTTTTTTATGCATTCTAGCTACTGTCAGTGATGAGAGAACTTAAGTTATTAGGAAAGTGCGGTGTAAGTTTAGGCTACATTAATTTGTGCGTAGTGCCAGTGTCATTCATTTATTTTACATGTCTTACAACATATATACATGCATTCACAGTCGAAAGTGAAATCAGATATAAGCATACAAAGACGCTTTTAGAACTCACGTTAAGCCGATGGTAGCACACTGAATGCTAATGCACGATTTGATGCAGGCAAAAGTATTGACTGTTACTAACAAAGGTTTTATAGCAATAGTATAAATGTGGCGACAGAATAGCCTAGAACTTGGGTAAGCCTTGTGTTTAGTAGCCTAATTGCGGTGATAGCCAAAACTAATGTGAATCACGGACTATCCTACAACCAAAAGAAAGTAAAAGGTGATTAGTAGGCCTACCTGCGTTAGCCAAATAAAGGACAGGACTGCACCCTTCACAAACCGTAAAATAAAGTTTATTAGTTTTACAGTTGGCTACAGTTGACAGTTCACCATCAGTCCACACAAACAATTCTGGTTTCCTTGCACTAGCAATTTCGCCGTAGCCTATTCTGTATGTTTTGAAAGCGCAAGTTTTGCAAGTTTTGGTGAATTTCTGTAAAGACACAGTGCCACCTATAGGCCTGGGGTATGAAGTAACGTGTTGAGTCGTGTTGAGATGGATCCGTTTGGACGCAAATATTCTTGATACGGTTCCAGGGAAGACGGAGGAAAAAAAGATCCGTTTGGTACGTGTGGACTAGGCCTAAATCGCAGCCTGAGCTGGCTATTAACATGCCTTTTAGGCTCACCAAAGTGTAGCCTACACATGGACACAAATTGCATGCTTAAATAGCCTAAGAACTATTTTTAAACTGTTTTGTTAAACTGTTCAACCGTAACACTTGCCATCACGCATGCACCTCTTCCTCTCCCTCTCTCGTGAACTCACACACACGATGGCAAAGCATCCTCTTTGTGACAGGTCCCTTAACAAGCACATAGCCCATTGTGTAGGCATAGTCTATGAAAATAATTACTCACTCAGTTCTTGGATTAATATCAAACACAGGATTTACATGTGATGCAAGTTGATAGACAATTGTGTTTGCATAATTAAATGCTTTTGAATGAATTTTTTGCAGCATATCGCCTTTACTATCTACCCCCTTTTTGACAACTGACATATCGGTTTTACATATCGGTTATCGGCCTCCTGTTTTGGTAATAATTGATATCGGTATCGGCCCTGAAAAAACCATATCGGTCGATCCCTACAGTCGACCACTGAAAATGATGAGCCCGAAATTAGTGATGAGGAGGCCATGACTACAGGGACAAGTAGAGAGGATAAATTAAAGTTATTTAATGTAAGAAAGAGCAATTACCCATTATTATCATGATAAACCTATATGCCTTGTTCGCTCAGAAGAGGGTGTAGCCTAGTAAAGGAGTAGGCTAAATCACCAAACAACAATATAGCCTACAGATGCAAAAAACATGTAGCCTAAACATTAGTTCAATATGCCTCTTTGTGGAAGCGTGGGATAGGCTACATTGCAAAGGCTTTCAGTTTCACCTAATCAGTTTCACCTTTTCAGTTTCAACTAATGATTGGCATATTAGTAGCTGCTGGACATAGGTGGCCTGTGTGTGTGTGTATGTGTGTGTGTGTGTGTGTGTGTGTGTGTGTATGTGAGTGAGAGAGAGTGAGATGGTGACCTGGGGAGTAAGCTCTAGAAATGCTCATCCCACATGACCAAAATGTTCTCCCTACCAGCAGGTCATTTTTTTTTTTTTTTTTTTTAAGAAATACGTTATTTATTTATTTTTAATTTTTCCCTGAAGTTCATACAAAAGTGAGATTTCTGTCGCTGTTTTTTTCTTTGAAAGAAGATATGGGAACCCTGAATATGCTTTATGCTTTACCAAAGCCAAAATAAAGTTCACAATAAAAGTTCAAAATAAAACCGCTTGCTTTTTACTTTCTAGTTTTACTTCAAATACTTAAGTACATTAAATTTCAGAAAACTACTTTTGATACTTAAGTACAGTAGGCCTTATATATCAGATACTTTATGACTTTTACTTAAGTAATATTCTAAAAGGTAACTTTCACTTCTACCAAAGTCTTTTTCTAGTACAATACTTGTACTTTTACTCAAGTATTGCTTTGTAGTACTTTATACAACACTGAGCACTATTGCAAAGCAGAAGAGCCTGATCAGCTGGAGACTTCGCTCACTACCTTGTACAACAGACAGACTGAGGAAATAATTTGTCCCCAGGGCCATTGAACTGTTTAATGCTTCACTTAAGGGAAGAGGAGAGATAGACTTCTCCGCATAGTCTGTCTGCCTCTCCACCCTCTCCATGTTTGTGTACCACTGTCTTACTGCTTCACTGTTTGTGTGCTATATTAGCACATATGCATAACCCCTCCCTCTATCCCACAGCCGGATTGTGGTCAGACTTATACCTTTACTTATATATATATATATATATATATATATATATATATATATATATATATATATATATATATAGAGTTTTTTTTATATTACCTTGCCTACTCTCTTAGATGTCCATATTAATTTTATGCTGGTCTCTAGACTTATTCTTGCACTGTTGCACTGTTGGACTTACTCATTTGCACCATCACCATGACACTCACTCTTACCTTACTATGCACAGAGAATCACAGGCTCAGTCCCTGCCTCAGTCATTGCAAGTGTCTCATGCTAAATCACCCACTATGTGGTTACTGTTTTAGACTTGATTTAGATTTAGTGTTATTTAGTACAGTGTTTCTCAAACTTTTTCAGACCAAGGACCACTTAACCAGTAAAAAAAACATCACGGACCACCTAGCTAATAGACACAATAGGCCTACTCACTGAACCACCTTGCTAATTGTCTTTGCACCTTACTTATTGTGTCAGAGGATTCATATGATTTAAATTGGCATAGCTTACATAGGCAGTGTTGCAGAACTGTTTGGATTTACATACAAGTTGGTTCAATATTGCAAACAACTCATCTATATTATGTTTTACCACGTCTGCCCGCGGACCACTTGGGATAGCTTGCGGACCACCAGTGGTCCCCAGACCACACTTTGAGAAACACTGATTTAGTATAATTTGTATTTTAGTATATTATTTATCTTCTACTGTCCTTATTGCTTGTTGTCTTTTTTATATTATATACTTTTAATTACTTTTTCTTCTGTTCTGAATGTTGTGTGTGATGTATGTATGCTACTGAGACCTTGAATTTCCCCTTGGGATCAATAAAGTATCTATCTATCGATCTATCTATCTATCTATCTATACAAAAACCTGCATTGTGTTTAACCGTGTGGATCAGTCTTGCACTCGCCCGAACTCAAATCCGCAAACTGTAGCACCTCGGATCGGGAGTCGAGCATGCTAGCAATCAAGCTAAAAATGCAGGGTGCTAGCGTTCTCAGTAGCACTTCTCTTAAGGTGTCAGGAGAGAAGTCTACAAAAAGTACATACTGCACAGCTATGAACAAGCTGGCTACGATTACACAACCACCACCAATAGTTATTAAAGCCTTTTAACATGCTAAATAGTACTTTTTAGCCATATCACTAGCATTGTGTTGTTTTAAAGGGTGTGCAGGACTGTGTTTGTGGTCTGTAAGAGCTTCATTCAGCCACCTCAATTTAAACACATCCTTCATCTTCCTATTGTTTTATTTCTTCCTCTATACCACCCTTCCTCCCTCTTTCACTTGCACACACTCAACCAACAATCCACTATTTCTAGTGGATAGTGCACTATTCTTACTTCTTTCTCACTTAATCTCTCTCTCTCACACACACACAAACACACACACGGACAATCCACAGCCCGCCCACCCACCTCCTCTGTTCTGTCTTTATCTGTCACGTCAGCACCCAATCTATAGAATGCTCTTGTTTTCCCCTCCCTTGTTGTTTTGCCTGCAAGGCAATCAAACGTGCACACCCTATTAGAGCAGCAGACAGACTCGCAAAGCTACACGCATATCAAACAATGGGAAACAGACGATAAGCATTAGCGTGACAACAACACTACAATGACAAGGGAGGGAAGGAGGGCGAGGAGGGGGTGGGGGTGGATAGTTACAGGAGGAGGTGTGTGTGGGGGGGATGCTGAGGGAGATGCTGAGGGAGGAAAGAAAGTCTCTCTCCGCTCATCGAAAGAACAATGGGAGCGATGCAGTAGCTGGTGATGATATCGAGCTGCATGCTGCACTGTCTCAGGCACTCACAGCATGTACAAATACACATGCAAAGACCAGTATACACAAGGCACACACAGATATGTTCACACACACACACACACACACACACACACACACACACACACACACACACACACACACACAAGAGCAAACACAGTGTAATCAGAGTGTGATAGCATAGACACAATTTCTCACACACAAACAAAATCTCACTTTCTCGTGCAAATACAAGCACACACACACACACACACACACACACACACACACACACACACACACACACACACTTTCAACCTCTAAATCCAATGCTGGAAATAGCTTGTAACCTTCCATGACTGATTGACCAGGACATCAAAAATAGCCCTGGGAAGTGACTTCCAAAAGCTTTGCCTCTGACTTCTCTATCCTCTGGCTCCTCTGCTCACTCTGACACTCAATACGACTGCACTGCCCTGCTGAGCCGACTGAAACACACAAGCAGGATGTTTTCACTGCACTACTTCACCCAATACAGAAAAGCCTTCCAGCAAAGAAGCACTGTGAAAAGACAGTGTCACAGGGTGAAACATAATTTTGTAAAGGCTTTTATTTTTTAAACACTTGGAGGGAAAAAAACTTGGAGGACTCTCAGTGGCTATTAAATGTTCTGAGGGCTCAGAAAAAGGTCCCCAGAAGGACCAAAGGTCCCTGCAAACCCTGTAAAGAGTAAGACGGACATAATGGAAGTGGAGGCCAGTGTGTGAGGACACCCAACACAGGCTGCTCATCAATAAAGGAGTTGGGGTTAGTGAAACATTGCTGACCTCACACACACACACTAGTGCTGGGCGGTATGACCAAAAATGTATATCACAGTATTTTTCAAAATTCTTACGGTTTCACGGTATATGACAGTATTTTTTTTTTCATGCATAATCAGATGTTCAGCATTTTCTACAGGTTGAGAGAGGAATTGCTGCAGTACATTGACTAAGGATGGTCTATTTTACTGTCACAATGTAGAATAACTCCACACTAGTGGTAGGCTAATGCAGTTTTGCATGGCCCCAGAAAATGATGCTGTTTACAAAGAGCCACTCATGATTCTAATGAAGAATCTAATCAGAATGCAAAGACAATTGCTGTCAAAATACAGAACTTTTACTGTGCAAATTTCACAAACATCTTGTATAAAACCAATACAAAAAGTAGTGCAACTTGCAATAATTATACTTTTTTGAAAATGGGACATTCCAGGATTTTGGTACATTTCCTGTCCCACCACTTAAATCTCAAATGTACATATCCAAAATATTTTGTGAATAATGTACTTGTTATAAGACAAACTGTAAAATTTGGTGGGAAAAAAAGCTCCTTAGATATTATTCAAAAGACCGAATACCTTTGGACCACCTCAAAAAATGGCCATTTTCTCTTGTCCCACACATTAGGTGACCAACTCCTTTGCCAAATCTAACAATTAAAATAAGTTCTAAATAAATTACTTCCTCTTGTATATTGTTGATATTCATCTCCTTTACTTATGAAAACAATTTCTTTGATATACATTGTATTGCATGTTACAGTTTTTATGCTATTAAGTTGTGTCCCACAACATGCGCGCAACCCTGTTACCATAAGGAATTTTACCTGGCAGAGAAAGAGTTAAAAATATTTACTGTAATAGTTACTGTAAGTTGCATACCAACTTAAGCATCTACATGTAATGTAAAAAACTGCTTCGATACCTGAGCTTGACGAATGAAACTTTTTGATAGTCTATTACCTGTAGTTAATAAATATATGACTAAAAATGATCAAATTGAAGATCAATTTTTCAGAAGTGGCCACCCCTGAAATGTACCAAAATCCTGGAATGTCCCATATTATACAGTTTAAAATAAAACCTCTCTGCTAATATGCTTACTCTGTCAAATAGGCCTATCAGAAACATGCCTTAAATGTTATTGTGTGGTTTACATGATGTTAGTGGTAGGCTAACGTTAACTTCATGTGGATGTGGATGTCTTGTTAGCCTGCCATGAGCTTCGGTTCGGTTCGCTAGGCAAAACATTAACAAAAAAGTTTGTTTTGGTGCACTGATGACAGTCAGGATCATTTCTAACTAGCCAGCTAGTATTGCTCAGTGCATGTCTATAACATGTTTTACTTGCTACCTGGATAATTTCAGCAAATATTCTTAAGGTGAGATGAATGATAAGAACATTAAACTTCACTGTGTTCGGTGGGTTGCTAACTAACAACATCACCTACTAGCCAGCTAGTTACAGCTGTTGAACAATCTCAATAGAATTTTTGTGCGATACAACCCTTTCAATGCAGTATCTCTTAACGTTTTTCCTTAACTAAAGAAACAATTTAAGGTATTCTGTGCAACACCCTTAAATAAACCCACTACCTATGGAGAAATTAAGCCTTAAGGGTCATACTTCAGGGGGAAAACTTAAGGTGTTTTGTGTTTACCCTCACTATGCCTCGCAGTGGCACCATGCGCAAGCGTGTGAAAAAGTCCGCCTGAAACACTGTCGCGAGGCGCAGCGTTCCAAACGTTGTGTAATAAAATACACCGGTATGGCGGTATATTAAAAATTCATATCATAATGAAAATATACACCGGTATACGGTGTGAACCGGTATACCGCCCAGCACTAACACACACACACGCGCACACACAGACAGACAGACACACACACACACACTATCAACCACAGGAGGAGAGAGGAAGGAAACAAGACCTAAAGGCACAATAAATCATATCGTAAAACAGGGGTCTCAAATTTCCGTCCCAATTCCGGCCCGCAGCCTATTTCAAAATATTAACGTAATTTGGCTAGACATTGCTAGACATCCAGAGCTTGATTCAAGCCTAAAATCGCTGCACACAGTTTTTAGGAAATACAGTGTATTAGCCTACACGCGAGAAACATGAAGACGTGCATTTGTTTGTAATGACGCGGAAGCGATGCAGGCCATAGTTTTGCACAAATTGAAGCAGAAATAGGCCTACACCAAATGTTGAAAAAATTTTCACGTGTGATGAAGTCTTGGGTAGGCTATGCTATTCACCTATTCTGATTCTGAAGGAGAATATCTGCCTTTTGGAGATTATATTATGATCGATCGTCTATTGACAGAGATAGTCACGGTGCGTCTGTGAATGGTGGTGCGTCTTTGCATACGACGGTGTCCATGCTTATTTCGACCCTTTGCCCAAAATAGCTCGAGGTAGCAGTGGTAATCGTGATGATAGTGTCCGTAATGGACGTGGTACAGACAGCTCTGAAGAACTACAAAGTCACCCGCGATAGGAACTTATTTGACCAGGCTACTTTATTGTAGACCTATAATAACGGTTTGTGGAACAGGCTAGTTATAGTTTACTATTGTTACATCTTAGGCCTACTGTTTTCCTGTTAATTTGTTATTTGGGTAATATGACAAAAAGAAAGTAAACCTGCTCAAATAGTTCAACATCCAGTATTTACTGAAAGGTGCATAATTTGAGGTGCTTACCATCCAGTGGCAAATTAGATGGGTAAATGTACCCCCTTCATAAACTTTTGTTTATAATCAAAGATTGTTACATTAACAGTAAGACTTTATCTCTGACCAATTTCAAGCCATGGCCTTTTGAAATTTTGATATGCCAGGTTTAAATAAGTTATGAGAGGAAAATATTTGTATTTGGTGTAAAACACACACATACTGTACCTGTTTTTATGCTTTTTTGTTTCATAATTTGTATTTATATTTATTTTATCATTATTTTATAGCACAGGTGTCTAAAAATAGATAAAAAGACTTGCATTGTATTTGAAAATACAGTATTTGAAAAAAAAAAACCATTGCATTTTAGGAAATAACCATTCTTTTTAGTATTATTCTTTAACACTGACGCGGCCCTCCAATCAGATGACGTTGGCAGAAGTGGCCCCCAGCTCATTTGAGTTTGAGACCCCTGTCGTAAAAGCACCAATTCCCACCCCTTTGGATTCGAAAAATGTTTTTTTTTTTTTCGTAAAATCAAAATTCCACTGGAGCTCCAAGCGGTTTTGTACACGCAGCCTTAAAACACTGTTTACAACTCTTCAAGTCACTGTACATTGTCGTTTTGGTACATAGCTAATTTACATACACGTATGGGGTGGGTGCTTGCATTTCTTTAGGAATCTGCCATCTTGGTTTGTATAGAAATTAATATTAAGTGACACATAGCCATAAAAGGGCAAAAATAGGGCACGAAAATAGGTGACTTTCCGATATAAATGTAGCACTAAGTGTGACAATATGTGTAAGTGTGACTGCACATAAGAAATGTACAGTGTGTGTGTGTGTGTGTGTGTGTGTGTCTGTGTGTGTGTGTGTGTGTGTGTGTGTGTGTTTTGTGGGGGTTCAGTAGTGAAATGTCAGAACAAGCTCAAGCACATTTCCCTTTTGTTTTCCCATCTGCTTTAAATAAAAACACTTGCACAAAACCACCGTGGGACCACACAAATATGAAAACACTTGTTGTATAAAATTATCACTATGGTTTGTAGACATCATGATGAGAGAACGAGTTTGAAACTGTAAAGCATGTATTCATATAACCTCAATCATAATCAAGTAATACACTGAAGTTATTCCTAACCAATATACTTTTATAACATTTTAAATAACAAGTTTAACTAATACTATTAACATACTGAAGCTATTCTACCAGAATTCCCCCTACGTGTGCTCTGTATCCCTATGTCTCTCTTTGTCGCTTTGTGTCTCACTGTGGATGGGTGAAGCCAGTTTGAAAAAGCATGCTTGGCCTTGCAGCTGCAGAGATAAAGACGTCATCGGAGGCGGGCTCTACTCAAAAACAGCTAGTATGAGAGAAAACGAGTGAACGATATGTAACCTGTGAACGATGTGTGACCTGTTATCACTGTATAAACCCCTGAACTTTGTGTAAACCTCTGAACTTGTGCTATACGGTGAAAAGTTCGTACCCTTGGCAGCAATAGTGCTGACTTGCGAAGATAAGACCGAACAACGATCCTTTCATAACGCCACCTGTGGGTTCGAAGTTGGCAAATGTTGTGTCAGCATCTAAGGAGGGGTATAAATGTTGGTGTTCAACAATTGTTCGGGAGTGCGATCGTGCGATCCACTCAGGCTTTGCGCTATGTAGTCATTAAAGACATTTTTGCACGGAACTCTGCCGGACTTTTGCGCCTTCTTTTTGGGACAAGTTTTTGACTTCAGCACTTATAATGGTGTATTTTTGTTACGTTGTAGGCAAGATATTTGGACTTCATTTCTGGCCTGAGTCTGAATATCTGCCACGACACACTGCATGTCCTTACAATCAGATAGCTCACATGGCAGCAGACAGTGTACATGGTATGTTTACTGCAAGTGCCTAATACTGTGAATTGTGGTCTCTCTGTTGTACTTCGACACAGGTTCACCGGGTCTCATCCAATGCAATGGTGTGCATGGGCCCATGTGTTGTATACCCCAACATTCACACAGGGTCTGGCAAAATAGGGTCCATCATACATAGGGCAAAATAGTCATCATATAGGAATGTATACAATAACTAGCACTTGTTCATACACCTTTGCAATCCAAGCTTGTGAAGAGAGCAATGTGCCCATGTGTGTATGAACAATGTCATCAGGCAAAAAGGCATTTCAATGTAGCGCTGTTTTCAACTGGCAGCCAAACAGCGGCAACTTTGTGAAACCCTGCCATCGTACACAGCAAGGTGAATTTTCTTGGATGACCATGATGTATTTCCCTGACCACATCCCTCTGGTGCACAGCTGGTATTATAGACAC
>NC_063208.1:24891814-24909314 GCF_017589495.1 Alosa alosa | reverse complement strand
TACTGGCTTAATGAATTGCATGACTACAGGCATATTTTCTACAATACTAATAAAATTGAATAATAGTCATTTACAAAATATTCTTTGAGCGCTAGAACAGAACATGCCGTTGCTCTAGGGACGACAGAAACTCATCAGCACCTTCAAGTGAAGTCTAACTTCCCAATCAACATGCTAATAAAAACACATTCCACTCAGCCAAAATGAAAAACATGACAGTAACAGCAACAGCACACTGAGATTCACTGAGAACAAGTCGCAGATAACGGCATCATGTATCCATCACTATTCCCTTGGTATCAGAGATGCGATTTGATTTAGCGCTAGGGTTTGGGTTATGATTTTTGGTAAACATCCACACACACACGCACGCTAGCAGCCAAGACGCTACAAGACGACGAACACTCACGCCAAGACCACACACACACACACACACACACACATCACACACACACACACACACACACACACACACACACACACAAACAAACTGGGAAAGGGCAGAAGGGGTAGAGGAGTAAGCAAAGGAAACAAACAAACGATGTGACTCAGTAAGACTTAAGGAAACATCACCAGCCCACTCTGTCCGGCTTTGACCGAGACAAACCAAGAGTGTGTGTTTGTGCGTGCATGTGTGTGTGTGCATGTCCGTGTGTGTTAGTTTGTGTGTATGTGTGTGTGAGGGGTATCTGCATTGTATGTGTCTGTATGTGATTCTATAGTTCTGGAACGCTCCCAGACCCCAGAGGGGTTACTGTGTTGTCTGCGGGATTGGCGTCGGGAGTGTGTGTGTGTGTGTGTGTGTGTGTGTGTGTGTGTGTGTGTGTGTGTGTGTGTACATGTATGTATGTGTGTATGTGTGTGTGTGTGTGTGTGTGAGTGTGTCATGATTCACAAGGCTTGCGAGTTCTTGACCTGAAGGTCCAATCTGCGGCTGCAGACTCCAGGCACCCAACCAAACACAACACACACACACACACACACACACACACACACACACACACACACACACACACACAGGAGGGCGGATTACTGGAAAGGAGAGCGAGTCCTGCTGTGTGAAGGGAGGGCAGTGAAGGCGGGAGGTTAGGTGGGGTTGAGCGGGGTGGGCGACGGTGAGGGCGTCCAAACCCACAAGCAGGACCTGTGGCCCTGGAGGGGCCCTCCACAGAGAGGGGGGAGAAGAGGGGAAGAGAGGGGTGGAGTGGGAATGAGAGAAAGGGCGAAGAGAGGGGGTGCTGGAGAGAAACAGAGAGAGAGGAAGGGGCCATGAGAACTTGACCAGGGCAGCAACAGTATCAGGCCCTGAGAGGAGAGGAGGAATGGACAGAAGGAAAGGAGAGGAGGGTGGAGGATAAGAGAGTGAATGAGTAAAGAAGGGAGGAGAAGAGTGGAGAAAAGAGAGGAGAGGAGAAAATGTGAAGAGAAGGGAGGAGAGCGGAGGAGAGCGGAGGAGAGGCGGGAGGAATGGCAGTTCACTGGGAGTTCATGTTTCAGGGGCGCTGGGGAATCTGGTCCCTTGCGTGTGAGAGTGGAGAACAAGTGCCAGGTTTTACCCACGTACTGTACTCTCTCTCTCTCTCCCTCTCTCTCTCTCTCTCCTCCATCCCTCCCTCCCTCCCTCTCGTGTGGAAAACCTTGAAAGCTTTGAAGAAATCTGAATTCATAAGGGAACTCTCTGTTCTCTTGTAAACGATACACTTCTTTCTGTTTCAGGAGAATGTCTTAATACTTGATGCTCATGATGTGAGGTACTAAATATTTTATTGATTTTTGAAATTTTGGACATTTTGATGTTGCAATGTTTTAATGTGTGCTGAATGTATTGTAATAAAGGACATAAAAATATATTCTAATCTATTCAAACATCTCCCTCCCTCCACCATTCCTCTCTCCCTCCCTCCCTCCTTCCACCATCCCCTCTCTCTCCCTCCTCCCTCCACCATCCCCTCTCTCTCTCTCTCCCTCCACCATTCCCTCTCTCTCCCTCCCTCCCCTCCCCACCATTCCCACCATATCTCCAAAATGCAAAATGCAGAGCAGAGAATTCCCCAGGCAACCCTGTGTGTGTGTGTGTGTGTGTGTGTGTGTGTGTGTGTGTGTGTGTGTGTGTGTGTGTGTGTGTATCTCATTCCGGGCTTCACCAGGGATTGATGGCTCTGCTGGGTGTTCCTGCCTACCAGCCTGTGTGCTGACAGACTGAATGTGCATATTCTTCTCTCTCTCTCTCTCTCTCACACACTCACACACACTCACACACACACACACATCCTTCCCCATCCACACATACACACACACACATGTGCACACCCCTCTCTAATAACACACTCTCCGCTGACGCCTACATCGACTTTTCCTGGATGGAGGCACACTGAGGAGAGGGAAGGTTTGGCGTGTGGAGTGGACCAGTAGGGGAGGGCAGCGTAGCACAGGGCAGTGCAGGGCAGGGTGGAGAGGGGACGAGTGGATTAGAGAGGAGAGGTGGAGAGGAAAAGAGAGGAGTGGAGCCAGGGATGGAGATGGAGGCTGATGGGCACCTTGAGTGAGAGAGGCCCAGGCGGGAGCGGGAGCGACACATCAGGGGGAGAGACTGACCAACTGACTGACTGACGAGGGAGAGGAGCTATTATGGATCATGGGGGTTATGACTCTTTGGCTTCTTGGGTTCTTGGCATATGCTTTTGTCCAAAGCAACGTACAATAACAACAGACATTATCATTAAAAAATGAACAGTTCAAAGTAATCATGAAAAATACTAATAAAAATGGATAATAATAGATGGATAGATAGATCGATGGATAGATCGACAGATCCATGAGCCACAGGCCCAAAAAGGGGCGTGTCACTACCACTTGGGGGGGCAAATTCTCACTATATTTTTCTGAAAGCTACATATCTCTGGAGTATAAAATGGTATGATAGCAAGTTGGATCTTGTAGCTTTGTGGCTGTACAGGCCTTCAAAGTTGACCTGGTGTTGATTTGAAAAAAGGAAATTCCGCCTATTGGCTTTTTTTTTTTTTAAACCACTCATAAGAGCCCAGAAAATAATCCAAACCTCATTATTACTGATGTATATGTGGTGTTTGATGTTGGCATACATATTTTGAATCATTATGTGATTTTGCCCTTCATTTTGGTTGATAAAATTCAAGATTTATGTGTAATAATGAGCAAATCTATTTTCAGAGACACAACGGTTGCAGCACTAATTGAAATGCCCACTACCTCATTAATCAATGTATTTATACCTTCCTACCTCCCAGCAGAGACTTGAAATACAAATGATTACATAGGTCTGCATTGCTATGCTATTTACTATTTGTAAATGTACTATTCGGAAACACCCCACAATTCAGTAAAATTAGTATTTTATTGAAACTACCAATAAGAGATATTCCAAGAGATCAAAACATCATGATTACCAATCACATATTACCTTTTTACACTCAAGGAATACCATATGAAAATTGTTCACATCACCACATGTGCCCAGCTTAACATAAATATTACAATTTTACATGGGCTTAGATTTAGGGTGGGACGCTAAGGACTAGTCCTAATCCATATTTTAAGATGACCAAATTTTCCCCACCAATATTTTAGCAAACTTATTTGTGCTGTTGATCATTCCGGACCGCCAGAACAACAGTAGGCCTACAAGAAACGTCGCCATATGATTTTGCTGAAAAACAGAGGGGGGGGGGGGAAGGGTTATCTGACATGCACGCTACAGTAGGCCTACACGCACGGAGAATGACAAAGCACAGGCTGTACTTGTTTGCACCGGCAGTCAAGCGAGCGGGTGTGTCAACGACAACGGAGTTGTGCATGTGTCCCCACCAAAGCTGAGACCAAACCTACACCCCTTGCAATTTTATAATGTCCAGGGCACATGAAATACATACAGTAATTTCCTGTGTATTAGCCATATTGTGTATAAGCCACAGGACAGTGTTTTATGCAAGTTAAAAAGAAACAAAACCATATACCATATTAACTGCCCCCTCGCGGTATTAACCTCACAGCTGAAGAAATTTTGCAAAATCAATGTATAAGCTGCAGCTAATAGTTGGGAAATTATGGCATCAATGCTAAAATGATCTACATACAGGTGACTAAAATGATGAACTGGAGAAAATATTCATTTACAAGGATACAAGGATTGTAGTTTATTTTGACTAAGAAATGCAGTGAAATTATGTCTGGTAAGAATGGGGTAAAAAATGAAGAGGGGTTTAGTAGATGAAGGGCTGCTGGATTGGATTGGGTGGGGGGAAAATATTCATAATTTACACATTGTTATCATTATGTACAATTATTATTATTATTATTATTATTATTATTATTATTATTATGAAAAAATTGTCTTTCATCTGATGTTAAAATAATTTCCATTGAAAAGAAATAATAACTATTTTCCAAGACTTGATCTACAAGTACATACATTTACAACAGTTTTAAAAATTCTACACAGTTCTGATGAGATGAGACAGAAACTGAAATTGGATCAATCAATTTTCAGAGGAACATGAGTTCATTTGCATATCTACAGCAGGCAAAGCAACACAAGAGGTTAGGGATGATCTGATTCAGGCTCATACTACAGGCAAAGATCATGACATAGAGGCTGGAGTCAGATACACCTAAGCACAAATTCCATGATACATTGACAAAGCAAAAATTAAAGACATTGACGAGCATGAGTCAAAAAAGAAAACACAGGCACATGGCAAGACCATTATGTTAAAGACTGGACATGAGAGAAGTCTTTGTCACCCTTGACCTTTGACCTTGGCGACACCTGAGGGGACCCCAAGAAAAACCTCTAAAGCAGCACTTGCAAAGCATTTGCAGATCACTATCAGATAATCTTCCAGATGAATATAATACAGCAACAATCATTGATGGAATGTCTCCTGTCCAGAAGGTCAATAACAATGTCTCATTTTTTAGATTAAATTAGATTAGATTTAGCTTTATTGTCATTGTGCAGAGAACAAGTACAGAGACAACTTAAATGCAGTTTTATGCCTAACCAGAAGTGCAAAAAGCAGAAAAGTGCAATGTGATATACTGTACACAGTATAGGCAGGTGGTGCATAAACAGGACAAGAAATATAGTGCAGTGTAGACAGTAGTATACAGTTGTTTTGCAGAAGGTGGTTTAGAATAGCATAAATTAAATATAAATATGTGCAGTGTATTAGCAGTTACCTTATAAGAGCAGAATAAATATGGCTATGTACTGTAATATGAACAATGTATGAACAACATGTACAGGTATGTGCAATGTAGTGGCGTTACCATTATAGTAGTAGTAAGAACAATATAGATATATTGACAACACATTGTCTTCAGGATCTTCTCCAACACACATCCTCTACATACACACATATACAGCACACTGCCCCCACCTACCACACACACACTACAGACACACACACACAGTCACTGCTCCACTCCCCTCCCGCCCACACACACATCTTCACTGTCATCACTCACATACATCATACATACAGTACTCTGCTTGCAATAGTAAGTCCCTTCACCATACTTGCAGTACACTGCCCCCCCCCCCGCCTTCCCTACATACACAGCACATTATTTCATCAGGAAGCTTCTCCAACACACATCCCCAACATACTTACAGCACACTGCCCCCCAATACACAGCACATTGTCTCATGACATATTGCACACTGCCCTCTCCCACATACACAGCACACTATCCCATCTCCCTTTGTCATCCCCCAACACACACACCAAGACCCTGGCAGTTAGTTAGCCCCTTGAGCCGTGGATCTGCCCAAGGTTTCTTCCTTAGTAAGGGAGTTTTTTCCTTGCCCCTGTTGCTCTTGGTGCTCCTTGTTGGTGCCCCCCCATCCCAATCCTCCCCACCTTTCTTATGCAGCCCTTGCCACTTAATCTACTAAACCCTCTTCTACTGCAATTTTTTACCCCCCCCATAAATGCACAAATAGGCTGACACCAGACATAATTTCACTGCATTTCTTACATCCAGTAACTATATGCATGTGACAATAAACGTCCTTGTATCCTTGTATCCTTGTATATGCAGTGTATAAACAGAATATATTACAGAAAAACTGAATAAATATGGATATTTAGTATGAACAATATAGACAGATATGTACAGTATGTACAACTATGTGCAGTGTGGTAACAGTACCATTGTAGTGCAGAAACAGTAACATTACAATAGTATTAATAATAAGTGTATGTGCAGAATGAAAAGCAGTGGAATATGGCTATGTACAGTATAAGTGTAATTACAGAGTTAGAGTTCAGTAGGGTGACAGCCGCAGAAAAGAAGCTTCCTCTGAACCTGCTGGTTCGGATGCGGAGAGACCTGTAACGCCCCGAGGGGGGGGGTGAACAGTTTGTGGTTGGGGTGAGAACAGCTTTGATCGCTTGCCCTGGATGCCCGCTGTTCTGATGGAGGGAGGGAGGAACCGTGGTGATGTTGGGCAGTTTTCACCACCCTCTGCAGTGCTTTTCTGGTCGTGGGCAGAGCAGTTGCCATACCAAACTATGATACAGTTGGTGAGGATGCTCTCGATGTTGCAGCGGTAGACGTTCACCAGGATCTGAGGAGACAGATGGACCTCAGAAAGAAGAGACACTGGTGAGCCTTTTTGATCAGGGTAGGGGTGTCCAAGAGAGGTCCTCAGAGATGTGGACACCCAGAAACTTGAAGCTGGTGACATGCTCCACCTCAGTCCTGTTGATGAGAATGGGTGTGTGTGTGCTAGCTTTAGACTTCCTGAAGTCCACAATGAGCTCTTTGGTCTTCTTGGTGTTGAGAGCCAGGTTGTTATCAGTGCACCACGATGTTAGGTGCTGGACCTCCTCCCTGTAGGCAGTCTCATCGTTATTGCTGATGAGCCCAATCACCGTAGTGTCATCTTTAAACTTGACAATGGTGTTAGAGGCATGTACAGGTGTGCAGTCGTAGGTGAAGAGGGAGTAGAGGAGAGGGCTCAGAACACATCCCTGTGGTACACTGGTGTTCGATGGTTGAGGAGGTGCGATTATCTAACCTAACAGACTGAGGTCTGTTGGTTAGGAAGTCTAAAATCCATAAGTTTGGTTTTTCTTTTATCACATACACATATATTGGTAGATGTTTTTCTTTACCTTGACATGTTTCGACGCTTACTTCCGCTCTTCATCAGAAGGTCACACGGGTGGAGTAGTGTGACACATATTTGATGTTGTTAGCTGAGGGTGTGATCCACCTGTCAGTTTTTTTTTTTTTTGACAGGTGGACCACACCTCCTGCATGCCAGAGTCATTAAGCAGGAGAACAACCGATACCACCGCTGGATAAAGAAGGCGATTGAAATAGGAAAGCCGGAGCCCAAAAGAACATGAACAGAGACGAGGGAGCATATATGCTCTCCCATACCTGGAGTGCCGCCCTGGGGGCTGACTGACAGGAGGTGTGGATCCACCTGTCAAAAACTGACAGCAGGACCTCCGAATAACATGCTGATAAAAATGTGTGTCTTCTGATGAAGACGGAAAAAACATGTCAAGGTAAAGAAAAAACATCTACCAATATATGTGTATGTGATTTATTTATCTCAAGTGTAGACACAATGAATGCAATACAAGTAGTCCAGAATCCAGTTACAGAGGGAGGTATTGATGCCCATTTCACTGAGTTTGGTGATCAGTTTGGAGGGGAGGATGGTGTTGAACGCTGAGCTGAAGTCAATGAAAATGCATTCTTACATAAGTGTTGCTATTGTCAAGGTGGGACAGGGCGGAGTGAAGTGCCATAGAGATGGCATCCTCTGTGCTCCTGTTCTGACGATGATGAATTCAATGAATAGATTAAAGATCCTTTGTACTCGCTTCAGCTACAATTAAAAAAAAAAACATTTGTACTGCAGACCTATGTATGTCATCATTTAAAATTAATTTCAACTCGCAATTGAAAGTAAGGAAGGTAGAATAGTAATGATCAATAAGGTCTGCATTCAGGTATTGCCATAACATGTTGCTCTGAAAACTCAAATTAGCCTTTTTTTTGCACATAAATCTTGAATTTTATCAACCAAAATGAAGAGCAAAATCCCATAATGAGTCAAAATATGTATGCCAACATCAAACACCACATATGCATCAGTAATAATAAGATTTGGATTATTTTCTGGGCTTTTATGAGTGTTTTAACAAAAAAAGCCAATAGGCGGAATTTCCTTTTTTTTCAAATCAGAGGTCAACTTTGAAGGCCTGTACAGCAGCAAAACTACAAGATCCAAATTGCTATCATACCATTTTATACTCCAGAGATATGTAGCTTTCAGAAAAATATAGTGAGAATTTGCCCCCCCCCAAGTGGTAGTAACGACCCCCTGTGGCTCATGGACTAAGATAGATCGATAGATATTAGGGGCTATGGGTGAGACCATGGGGAAGGGAGATGTCAGTGGAAGGAGACTGACCAGGCCTATTAGGGGAACTGGTGGGGAGTAAGGAGCTATGAGAAGGACCAGTGAGATGCCAGAGGGGAGAGACTGGAATGGGATGGAGATGGGCAAAGGTGGACCGTGGACTGGGAGGCTTCACCGGGCACGTAACTGAAGCATTCCACTCGCGTTGCGTCTGCCAAAACAACTAGCTTCCACTGTAATCAATAGAACTGGCTACACTAGACGTGATAGCGGCGTGTACGTTCGGAAAAAAATTAGACCAGTCTTCTAAAACTATTTTTACGCTACGGAACGCTTCGGTTTGCGACCCGGTGTAGCCCCGGTGTTAGGGCCTATGAGAGTGACCAGTGAAGAGTCAAGGATGAGAGGCAGACAGGGGTCTACTCCATCAGCACTGGAGTTAGATATGAGGACCCCCTCTCTATGAGTAACCTATAGTTAGCCTATAGCTAAAAGGGATCTATAAGCTGGTGTAACAGGTATAACTGGTGTAACACACTTCCAGTGATTTATGCTAAGCTAGGCTAACGCTGTCAGACTAGGCTATTCCATGCACAACTCTGAGGTTGATGGCAAATAAGCTAATTTCCCCAAAAGCTGGCGTGTTCCTTTAAAGATGTTTTATGGTGGTGATGCCTTTATGATGGGATCTGGAAAGACAATAAAATAATACAAGAAAAATAGAAAACATAAATGGATATAAAACTAGATGTACCGCATAGCGGTACAAAATATGACCGCCGCTCAGTCCTGTACATCTGTTCCGCGAAAATAAATCACACTTCAATTTGCCTCCATATTTTACTCCATCCCCCACTCTTGAAACTTTTGTGTATGCTTGTTTGGCATGCCTGAGTGTGTGTGTGCAGCGGCTGCACAGAAAGTAGCCTACTGGTGCTGAAAAGGTGAATAGATTGTAGAATAGCCAAAGAAGATGTAGCATTGTTATAAAACCTTTAAAATCTCTGAACAATCACAAGTAGGGCAGTTCATCACAGTTCATCCATTGCAACTGGATTGATGAAAGGTCACTTACACCTGTAGGCTACATTGTATTTGGGAAAAGCAAAAAGGTATCAGCATAATGTTATTTATTTATTTATTTATTTATTTTTTATGTATTTATAAACAAAAACATCTCTGTCAGTTCCATGCCGTTTTCAACAGCTATCAAAAAACAAAGGTCATTTTTGGATGGATGGATTTTTTGTGAATGTTTCTTCTTCTACATAAGATTTTAGTCATCTTTAGTTCATGTAATATTTTATTGTCGATGCACAAATTAAGTAACAGTAGTCTGAAACATTATTGTTAATGCACAAATTAAGTAACAGTAGCCTAGTCTGAAACGAAATGCTGTTTTACATCTAACCAGTGGTGCAAATAACTGACATGTCCAAATGGGCCTTGATGAAATGCGCCGCTTAGACTGTTCATACACATTTTAACGGGCCAAAGTTGAAGAGCTTTTGTCCGTTATTGTTCGTGCAAATATAGGCTGATTCATGTTCCCTTGCATTGTGTAACTGAGGTCCATGGCTAGTCTGGCTTTCATCAGACCAAGCTCAATCTTTTAAGAAATCAAAAAATAAATAGCGGGCAGATCAGGCTGGGTTCACCCAGCCTAGTCCATAGGCACCCGATATTGTTTAATTTTTCCGATTGAGATATACACGCTTGGCTATTCTAAATGCAAAAATGCATCAGGGAGTTATGACAAAACGGTAACTAACAAACTAGATCCTAATAGAAAGCTGTTAGCTTCCCTAAGCTACAGGTAGGATTATAAGGTAGGCCTATTTACAACATAAATTGTCAATAGGCTATGCTGGCGACATAAATAAAATCTCCTTTGAAACCAATGGTTTACGCCTTTACAGTATCAAGCGGACTTAAACTGTCATATCGCGGGCGAAAAGTTGTAATAACATTCACGCAGCTCCATGAGTCAAGGAAAGCGCGAATGAAGTAGCCACTTCTAAATGGGACCCACTACACAGTAGCTTAAGGTGTGTTGCTAAAGCAGCCATAATGAAATGAAGGTGTCATTGTTTGGATACTTCACACACACGTGCTTTTTAATTTCACAGACTACAACTACCAAGCTGTAATCAAAGCACATCGATTCCCCCCTCACAACCTGCACGCACTTAAAACAAAATAAACAGGCGCCTCAGTCTCACGCATGTATAGGCAAAACTGTATCAGACCGGTGTAACGGTGGTAAATTTTCCATTGCACAGAATGATTTTGTAGCACGGCAATAAATGACAGTTGAAAGATACAAACAGTGCTGCTATCAATTTGCTTGGTATAACCGCATTTATAGTTTTCTACAAATGCAATCAATCAAATGCCTCCATCACTCAACCAACGCTTAACGGTAACATTACCTAGGTCCTTATTGATATTACAAGATTAACGTATCTGCAGTAAAACCAAGCATGTCCGATAAACATCCTCAGATTTATTTCGCTTCAAGAAGAAATGGGAATTACACTTCATGTGAACATCGCCCTATCCTTATTAGATGTTCGCTGCGGTAAATTACAGTCCTTGTAGGAAGGCCCATTGTTTTTTCCAACCCACTTTTAACTTCCAACAAAATTACGCCTCACTGCAACGATGCGCCATCTAGTGGACAAACGACTACTTATCGCCAATACTGAAAATGCAGCCATGATGATGATGATGAATATTTATTTTGGCTTTCTTTTTAATCCTACTGAATTTGTAATTATGTATCGGGCCGCTCTAATACCGATAGTATGTGGGTGCCTGTGTGTGTGCATGTGTATATGTGTGCACCGCCATTTACAGGCCAATGAGTGTACAGTCACTAAATGTACACATAAACTAATTTTTTAGACCCCCCCCATGGATGAAATTCTACTTAAACTTGGCATACCCCCAGAGAATGCCAGGTCAATCATACACATAAAATTTGGTGCAGTTCTGAACATCTTAACTGAAGATAGGGGAGATTAAAGCAGAATAATATTGCATTTTCATTTTTACGGGGTGGGGGTGCAAATCACAAATGAGTGATTATGAGCCAGGTTGATGTGGGCCCTTGAGACCAACATACCATAAAATATTCTTCATCCTCAGTGCCACGGTTCAGGTAGTTATTTAGGAAAAACTGTTTTTTTTTTATGGTTCGGGGGCCCAGCACGGGGTGGTGGTGGTGGTCCCCGGGACTAAAATGACATTTTTCCTAAAAAGTCTAGTGGGGCTACATACCCACCAAATTTCATGTACCCGGTGGTTGGTGTCCCGGGTATCAATGACCAAAAATTCAGGGAGTAGATGACGGAAAATTCTTGAATTGTGTGCATGTGTGTGGTACAAATTTATGTTTATGTGTGGGTGTGTGTGTGTGGGTGTATGTGCGTTTGTGTGTTTGCCTGCGATGTGTGTTTGTGCATGTGCATGCATGCGTATATATGTCTACTGTGTGAGTATGTGTCATAATGCATGATTACTGTAAATGTATGTGTGTGCGTGTATCTGTTTATGCACATGTGTGCACATGGAATGGGTTAACATGACCCCTGGAGGCAAAACATACGGAAAAATTGGTCATCCTAGGCCCTACAGTTCTCAAGATATTCACAGAGAACTGTGGGTTCGCCCCACCCTCCTTTGGGGGGTCCAGTCCAGCGGAGGGGCTACAGATCAAAACGAAAAAATGAAGGTTCCATGCTATCCATGTGGGGGTACATGCCCACCAAGTTTTGTGTACCCCGGTCTTTCAGTGTCCGGAATCCTTGTTGGTGTATGGGCCACTAAATGTACACATAAATTATTTTATTGTAAGGCCCCCCATGAACGAAAGTACACAAAACTTGGCATGCATTTGAGGGTGTCATAATGATCCTACACTTTTAATTTCGTGCAGTTTTGACCTTGTCAGCCAGAGATATTGTGATGAAAACACCTAATTTTTGGTTTTTAATTTTTAACTAGGTGGCGCTATACATGAAATAAGTGGTAATGGGATGGGTTGACATGCCCCCTTAAGACCAACATACATAAAAAGGTGGACCTCCTAGGCCCCACGGTTCTCGAGATATTCACAGAAAACTGTCTCCCGCCACCTACAGGCCAGTTGGTGTATAGTAACATAAATTAATTTATTGTGTGGCCCCCCATGAACGGAATTCCACAAAACTTGGCGTGCATACAGAGGGTGTCATAATGATCCTACACTTCCAATTTCGTGCAGTTTTGACTATGTTAGGTCACAGATACCTTCAATTACAACACCTCATTTTTACTTTTTTGTGTTTAACTAGGTGGCGCTATACATGAAATGAGTGGTTATGGAATGGGTTGACATGGCCCCTTGAGATCAACATACAAAAAAAAAATGGTCCTCCTAAACCCTACGGTTTTCGAGATATTCACAGAAAACTGTGTCTGCCCTACCCCCTTTCGGGGGTCCAGTCCAGCTGGGGGCTACAGATCAAAACGAAAAACGATGGTTCCATGCTATCCATGTGGGGTTACATGCCCACCAAGTTTCGTGTACCCCGGTCTTTCAGTGTCCCAGGAATCATTGACGGAAATTTGGGCATGCGAAAAATAAAAAAGATTAAAAAAAAATAAAAAAAAGAAACAAGAAAATGAGCGGCGGTCATAATAAGGCAAGAGTAAGGTAGCAATGAATGTGCTTGAGGAATAGCAATGATTGAAAATGGCAAGGAGGCAATGTAACCATTCAGACTTTTTAACTAGGGATATACTATAAACTGACTAACTAGATGTTTTGAAATGAACATTTAAATAATCTCTCTCTCTCACACACTCTCTCTCTCTCTGGCGGAGAGGATGAAAGCGGGCACTTAAGCTCTGTCACTGTCACAGCAGAGGTCTTTCTGAAGCCGCAGGGATCATTCCTACGCACAGCACTGCACAGCCACCCAAAGATCACAGGCATTCCTCTAGATGTCTCCGCTTCAAACACACACACGCACACACACACACAGAACACATGGGCACAAAAAACAAACACACATGAGCACAAGAGCACACAGGCACACAAACACACAACCACACACACACACACACACACACACAGAAAAACATATACTGTACATACGCAAAGGAATACACACACCTAACTCACACTCACAGGGCCACACAGACACATACAAACACACACATGCACATACACACACACACAAATCCAAAAAGAGGGTGAGTGGAGGAGAGGCCTGGCTCTTAGGCTATCATTAGTGGGGTTGAGAGTGTGACCAATGTGACAGTGACCCAACAGAGGCGACTGAACTTAGTGCTGCACACACAAACACAGATATTTCCCTCCTCCTTCTTGTCCTCCTCGTCCTCTCTCTCTCTCATTATGTGAATCTAATCATCCCTCTCTTCTTTCTTCCATTCCTCTCTCTCTCCTTCCCTCTATCCCTTGTTCTTTCCCCACTCTTACAGTATCTGCATCAGTCTATTCATCCCCCTTGTTCTCTCAGTAACTCACTCTTCTTCTACATCCATCACTCCTATTGGATCTCTTATCCCCCTCTCTCTCTCTCTGTGAATCTATTCATCCCTCTCCTCCTCTTCCTCTTTCTTCCTCATCACTCTCTTCCCTCTCTTCTCTCTCTCTCCCTGTTTTTCATGCATCTCTCCATCTTCCTCCCTCTCCTCTGTCAACACAGCTCCCAGAGATAAGTGCCAGCAGTATCTCCATCCATCGTTATGACCGCCGTGCAGCGAAGCGGCGGTCATATAGGTTTAGTCAGATTTTTTTTTTTTCTTTTTCGCATGTCCAAATTTCCGTCAAAGATTCCCGGGACACTGAAAGACCGGAGTAGACGAAACTTGGTTTTGATCTGTAGCCCCCCCGCTGGACTGCACCCCCGAAAGTAGGGTAGGGCAGACACAGTTTTCTGTGAATATCTCGAGAACCGTAAGGAAGAAACCGTTACGAGGACCATTTTTTTTGTATGTTGATCTTAAGGGGCCATGTCAACCCATTCCATAACCACTCATTTCATGTATAGTGAAACCTAGTTCACCTAGTTAAACACAAAAAAGTCAAAATGAGGTGTTGTAATCGCAGGTATCTGTGACCTAACATAGTCAAAACTGCACGAAATTGGAAGTGTAGCATCATTATGACACCCTCTGAATGCACGCCAAGTTTCGTGGAATTCCGCTCATGGGGGGGCCACACAATAAATTAATTTATGTTACTATACACCAACTGGCATGTAGGTGGCCGGAGACAGTTTTCTGTGAATATCTCGAGAACCATAGGGCCTAGGAGGTCCACCTTTTTTTTGTATGTTGGTCTTAAGGGGCATGTCAACCCATCCCATTACCACTTATTTCATGTATAGCCACCTAGTTAAAAATTAAAAGCAAAAATGAGGTGTTTTCATCAAAATATCTCTGGCTGACAAGGTCAAAACTGCACGAAATTAAAAGTGTAGGATCATGATGAAGTTTTGTGAACTTTTCGTTCATGGGGGCCTTACAATAAAAAATAATTTACGCGGTACATTTAGTGACCATTACACCAACAAGGATTCCCGGGACACTGAAAGACCGGGTCCATCTAAACTTGGTGGGCATGTAACCCCACATGGATAGCATGGAACTATCGTTTTTCGTTTTGATCTGTAGCCCCCATTGTACTGGACCCCTGAAAGGAGGGTAGGGCAGACACAGTTTTCTGTGAATATCTTGAGAACCAGAGGGGCCTAGGATGACCAATTTTTTTCCGTGATGTTTGCCTCCAGGGGGTCATTTTAACCCATTCCATGTGCACACATGTGCATAAACAGATACACACGCACACACATACATTCACAGTAATCATAACGTATGACACATACTCACACAGTAGACATATGTAATATGCATGCACATGCACAAAACACACACGCAGGCAAACACACAAGCACGACACACACACACACACACACACACACACACACACACACACACACACACCCACACCCACACACATAAACATAAACGTGTACACGCGACACATGCACACAATTCAAGAATTTCTCAGAATTATGAACAGGCAAGATGGGGGTGGGGTTGTATAAAATGAATTTTACCTGTGAAATCTATGAACTAATCATGTTTTGGTACTTGTTGTCTAGCAGATACCAGTGAGAATTGAGTGTGGATAATGCAATTTAGTGAGACAGTTAGAATCATATAGGCCTTTCAGCGTGATTTATTTTTGTGGAAAAATGTGCTGGACTGGGTGGCGGTCATATTTTGTACAGCTCTGCGTTACATCTAGTTATTCTGCATTACGGTGGAGAGCCAGAGGGAGCAGGGGCGGGAGGTGATTGGTGGAGAGCCAGAAATAGCAGGGAGGGGATTGGCCGTTAACTAAACTTTCGGAGACAATTAGCTCGGGGTTGTTAAAATAAATCAGCGTTATGGTCGCCGCCGCGGACGGATCTCCCCTGCCCGGAGCGGCCGAGATTCCACTTTTACGGTCTGTTTATCCCGCCGGTGCCGCAGGCAGTAGGCGGATATCGATACGCACGTAAACACACAGGAGGGAGAGGAAGGGGAGCGGCGTCTCAGTAATCACACTGGAAACTAGATGTACCGCATAGCGGTACAAAATATGACCGCCGCTCAGTCCTGTACATCCGTTCCGCGAAAATAAATCACACTTCAATTTGTCTCCATATTTTACTCCATCCCCACTCTTGAAACTTTTGTGTATGCTTGTTTGGCATGCCTGAGTGTGTGTCGCGGCTGCACAGAAAGTACCCTACTGGTGCTGAAAAGGTGAATAGATTGTAGAATAGCCAAAGAAGATGTAGAATTGTTATAAAACCTTTAAAATCTCTAAACAATCACAAGTAGGGCAGTTCATCACAGTTCATCCATTGCAACTGGATTGATGAAAGGTCACTTACACCTGTAGGCTACATTGTATTTGGGAAAAGCAAAAGGTATCAGCATAATGTTATTTATTTATTTATTTATTTATTTTTTTATGTATTTTTAAACAAAAAAACATCTGTCAGTTCCATGCCGTTTTCAACAGCTAGCCTAGTCTGAAACGAAATGCTGTTTTACATCTAACCAGTGGTGCAAATAACTGACATGTCCAAATGGGCCTTGATGAAATGCGTCGCTAGACTGTTCATACACATTTTAACGGGCCAAAGTTGAAGAGCTTTTGTCCGTTATTGTTAGTGCAAATATAGGCTGATTCATGTTCCCCTTGCATTGTTTAACTGAGGTCCATGGCTAGTCTGGCTTTCATCAGACCAAGCTCAATCTTTTAAGAAATCAAAAAATAAATAGCGGGCAGATCAGGCTGGGTTCACCCAGCCTAGTCCATAGGTACCATATTGTTTAATATTCCGATTGAGATATACACGCTCTGGCTATTCTAAATGCAAAATGCATCAGGGAGTTATGACAAAACGGTAACTAACAAACTAGATCCTAATAGAAAGCTGTTAGCTTCCTAAGCTACAGGTAGGATTATAAGGTAGGCCTATTTACAACATAAATTGTCAATAGGCTATGCTGGCGACACAAATAAAATCTCCTTTGAAACCAATGGCTTACGCTTTACAGTATCAAGCGGACTTAAACTGTCATATCGCGGGCTTAAAAGTTGTAATAACATTCACGCAGCTCCATGAGTCAAGAAAGCGAATGAAGTAGCCACTTCTAAATGGGACCCACTACACAGTAGCTTAAGGTGTTTTGCTAAAGCAGCCATAATGAAATGAAGGTGTCATTGTTTGATACTTCACACACGCGTGCTTTTTAATTTCACAGACTACAACTACCAAGCTGCAATCAAAGCACATCGACTCCCTCTCACACCCTGCACGCACGACTTAAAACAAAATAAACAGGCGCCTCAGTCTCAGGCATGTATAGGCAAAACTGTATCAGACCGGGTGTAACGTTGGTAAAATCTTCCATTGCACAGAATGATTTTGTAGCACGTGCAATAAATGACAGTCGAAAGATACAAACAGTGCTGCTATACATTTGTTTATATAACCGCAT
>NC_063208.1:24874314-24884314 GCF_017589495.1 Alosa alosa | reverse complement strand
TTGCAGTGTGGCTGATCTGGGGCCTGTGTTTTGTGCGTTGCAAAGCGGACAGCGGCACTAATGATAGCCCCAGCGCTGGGCTTCAGCGCAGCGCTAATTTCTTGCCCTGTCAGCTCGCCAAATTAAGAACGATGGCCCTATTTGTTCTTTCGATTTTTGTGTTATAAAAAATGTATATAAATATATAACGCCTGACGTGTCTTTGGACTAATGCACCGAGCGTCGTTCCGCTATGGCGTCAAGGCCTAAAAACAACATAAATCTTTCCATTTTCCATCGAATGAAGAGAAACAAAATGTCTATCCAGGGTCATTTATTTCATCTGTGAAAGAATAATAGGATTATTTTCCTTCAACAATATAATTCCATTAACATCAATGGCTGACCGCCCACATATGTTATGATACCATCTTCCCCCCAGAGCCCCATCACATCTGACAGTCTAAAACAATTGCATTTATGGCCATGACATAACACCAATTATGGCAGCTTTGGTCTGTGTAACCTCTTGCCTTACACAGCAGAGCCCAATACGGCCAAAAGCATGCAGGGAAAACGCTTCGAGATGCAACACAGTCATCAGCAATTACTGTCACTCAGCTCCATGACAAGTTGGGTTTTTTATGGTCCGAATCCATCATCGCTCACCTACGGAGACGAGAGTTTAAGTGTGGATTATGCAAGCACTGGGGCTGTTCCAGCCTCTCATTTGAGGCCCGTTCATCAAACACAACACCTCACACACAGATGCACCATGCACTCTCTCTCTCTCTCTCTCTCTCTCTCTCTCTCTCTCTCTCTCTCTCTCTCTCTCTCTCTCTCTCTCTCTCTCTCTCTCTCTGGTATGGAAATTCATCAGGGGAAGAAAAGTGTAACTCATGGATGGAAATGAAAAGACAGAGACGGAGAAGGAAAATAAGACGGTAGAGAGAGAGAGAGAGGTGGGGAGGAGGAGGGGAGGGCCGTCTCCGAGCGAATACTCCTGTGGCAAAAGTGTTGTTTATTTAAAATTGCCCGTGTTGGCAGCGCAGGAATTCTTTGAAATGGGCTCTGTTTGGCAGAGGAGAGAGGGAGAGGAAAAAGGCATGCACACACACACTCACACACACACTCACACACTCACACACACACTCACACACACACACACACTCCACACACACACACACACACACACACACACACACACACACACACACACACACTCTCACAGGTTTAATTTGCCTTGCCAGGTGGAGCGATGATAAGTGGATTTAATGAGCTCAGTTACAGCTGGTGACTGTGTGAGAGAGGACCGGACAAACAGCACGCCACGCACACTCACACTCACACTCACACTCACACAGGCTCACACAGGCTCACGAGAGATGGACTTGCTAATTGTACTTGTAAGTTTGAAAATTCTCATATGCATCTAGGAGTGCAATAGTGAGAGGGTGAAAGACAGAAAGAGAGACAGAATAAAGAAGGAAACAGAGTGACCGAGAGAATGAAAGAGAGAAAGAGTTTGAGTGGCGCAAAAGTAGAGAGAGAAAGAGACAGTGAAGGAGAGAGAAACTAATAAGAGTCCAGCTGAGAATAAGCAGTACAATAGCAGGCACCACTCAGATAGAGAAAAAGAGACGGACAAACCTAACACAAATGAACATAAGAAATGAGGAGAGTGAGAGAGAGGAAGAGAGGGAGAAAGAGAGAGTAAAAGACAGAGACAGAGACAGAGAGAGGGGGGCTGGGCGAATGCTTCCATCCCTTGGGGAGATGAATGAACTTTGTGGATTGTTTCTGCTGACCAGCTCTGAGCCAAACAGATAATCCTGCCAGCCCCATTAATGCTACTCATACCCACGCCCTCACGGGGAGGCCTGGGGGGGGTCATTGGAGGGGTTGAGGGGTTGTCAGTGGGGGGATACAAGACCCCTGCCCCCTCCCCACACACACACACACACACACACATCTCATCTACTGGTTTTTACGTTGGGACCTAAAATGAAGGGGACTTTAGTCTTGTCAGTGCTGTCCCTGCATTGCACCCCATCTCTCTGGCACACAAACACAAGCACACACACACAAACACAAACACAAAGCACACACACACACACACACACAGAGAGAGCAAGACATACACTCATACACACACACACACACATCCCCAGCACTAATCCCACTTTGATGAGGCAGGCGACAGAATCAGAGCACTGACATTTTCCCGAGTGCAGAGAAGGAAAGGACGCCTCCTGCCAGGCGCAGACAGACCGGGTGGTCAAGGGCACGCTTTTCATGGCGACGCCGAGCCCCCATCCCGCCCGCTAACTCCCCCGCTGCGCACATCGCCACGGTGACAGCCAGATGAAGGCTGCGCTCACAGAGCCGAGAGGAATAGGACGAGGAAGAGGGCGGTCAGTTTGTTTGCACGGAGCCGTGATCTGAGACTTCGACGCGCGGCGGGGGCCCTGGGCAGCAAGCCTTCGGCCACAGAAGACTCCGTTATCAGCAGAACCTCACCTCCTAACATCTCTCTCTCTCCTCTCTCCTCTCTCTCTCTCTCTCTCTCTCTCTCTCTCTGACATCACAGTGCACATGTCAGCGAACATAAGAAGAGCAATCGACTGGTTACAAAGAGCACCAGGGAAACCGCTCGAGAGTGCCTCCCTCCAATATGCCCGTCTTACCGCCATTCTCCGAGTCCATCACATCCCGTTTACTGGAAAACCGGCTCTCGGCTACTTTGCTATGTAACCGAGGGGGCCACTTTCAGAAGCGATGACCGCTCAATCGCATGAGAAACATGTTGGATAAACACAGGATGCCTAGCGTTAACACCGTCTCGAAATCAACACCGTAAATTAAGTCTGACACCTGCGAATCAATGACTTTAGTTCATAACTCTCAGCTTTTTTTCTCGCATATACCACAAAACTCCCTCCAGGCACTGAGTAAAAAAAAAAACATAATTTTCTGAGAGGGACGGATCCATTTCTGCTGACGAAACCTTCCAGGCTCAGCACGGCTGCCACCGCCACCTCTACTGTTTCCTCTGCTGCTGCTAGTCCTGCTGCTGAGTGGGTCTGGAGTTTGCTTTGAGTGGCTAAGGGCTTTCTCACACACACACACACACACACACACACACACACACATGTACACACACACACACACACACTCACATCTGATCTAAGAAGTAATAAACACCAACAGCTGGCCTGCGTCGCTCCCATCGATCCTCTCTCCTTCCACCCTTTTCTTTCTCCCACTCATCCTCTGCCTCCCTCCATCTCTCTCCTTCCACATCCCCCCTCCACACAAACGGACCCTCACATCAGGAGAGCTTTTATGAAAGTATGGGGGCAGCAAGAAATAATAACTCTCTCTCTCTCTCTCTCTCTCTCTCTCTCTTCTTCTCTCTCTCTCTCTTCTCGGCACAAGCAGGCGTTGTGTTGATGTCCCAAAATGCACCTTGGGTATCTTCAGAGAGAGCAAGAACTAATAGAAAGTGAGAGAGAGAGACACAGAGAGAGACTGGACTATTACAGTAAATGACTTCCCTGGTGGATTATGGGATTGCAGTGGTCTTCCTTGTGTTTCTCACAGGCCTACAGCATGCACTTCACTGAGAAGTGATACAGACGTTGTTTACATAATCTGCTAATACTGTTTGTGTACGCATGCCTGAGGGGACCGGGGCGGTGTGTGTGTGTGTGTGTGTGGGTGGGTTGGGGGTTGGTGTTGGGGGTGGTGATGGGGTAAGATGGGGGGGGTTGAGTAAATATCAGAGGCTTTTAATGACGATGTGAATATGCAGACAGGAGGATGGCGGCTGGCTGTGCTCTAAGCGTAGAAGCTTCCGGTAGGAGCCCCCGGGGACGTGTTCAGAACTCCTGCAAATGAGGACTATTCACAGCAACAGTAACGATGGAGGGAGGGAGGAGGAGGAAATGGAGAGAAAGAGATGGAGAGATGGAGAGAGACATTGGTGTTTAAAACCCTAACAAGGCCACTATGTTACTACTAAAGGCTATGCTACCCCAATTATTCCCACACCACACTAAAGGAGTGCCAAGCACATAGAAGAAAGAAAGAAAGAAAGAAAGAGAGAACAGGGAGAGTGATAGAGGGAGAGATGAGTGGCAGGGGGAGCAGGAGGGATGCAGAAGGTAAGAGAGAGAGGGTTAGAGGGAGAGAGGACTAAGAGGTGCAGAAACCCATGGAGGGAGAAACAATGACACAGAGGGAGAGAGGAAAGGCATGCAAACAGAAACAACAGAGGAAGGGAGAGAAAGAGAGAGAAAGGGAGAGAGAGAGACAGAGAAAGAGAGAGAGAGAGAGAGGCAGACAGAACAGCTGAAGCTGAAAGGGAACACAGGAAATATACTGCAGAGCAGAACAAGACAGTTTCACTGCTGTTAAGTGAGGGACAACACTTTCAGTGAGTGAAGAGAGAGAGGGGGGGGGAGAGAGAGAGGCTAGAAAAAAGACTAGAACACACATGGAGACCAAAAAGCTGAGAGAAAAAAATGGGGTGTCTCAGATGCCTGCATGAAAATATAATGCACCCCTGATGAAACAGAAGACTGGCATTTAGCAGACCACAGAGCATCTTGTGTAACCATCTCCTCTCCTTTCCTCTCTTCTCTCCTCTCCTCTCCTTTCCTGTCTTCTCCTCTCCTCTCTTTTCCTCTCCTGTCTTCTCCTCTCCTCTCCTTTCCTCTCCCCCTGTTTGCACCTCCACGGTGAGATGGTCGTGTCAGCGTGCTGTGATGGTGACAGATTGCCCGTCGCCGCCAAGCTGTGCCCACGTAGTGCGTCTCCGTTCCAAAGCACGCCAAGGCGATCTGGCCGTCCTTCAGCCCCACACCAACCACGGCGCCACCACAGCCCAGCTGGGAGCAGGTGATGTGGTCAACACCACACAACACAGACACACACACACACACTTTCAGTTCACAGACATAAAACACACGCACACATAGACACATGCTTACAGCTACACTTACAGTCACACACACAAACACACACACACACACACACACAAATACACAGACAAACGAACAAAGGAACGGACGCACGGACACACACACACACACACACACAAAAACACACACACAAATTCAGCTAACACACAAGCATGTGCACTTCACACGAACACACAGACTCGCATATCTCACTAAACTAGATATTGTGCTCTCATAGTGCTCTTCTAATACTAATCAGTTTGGTTTCCTGAGCATGAACCACTTCTACTTAGAATGCAGTGTTAACCGATAGGACAGTCAGTGTGGAATTTAATGGCTGTTCCATGCAGCCTATGAGAGGAGTGACACTGCCTCCCGCAGGCCTTCAGAGGAAGTGCAGGAACAATCAAGGGCACCTGTGCCATGAGGTATGATTAGTCTAACAATATTGTGCCCCCAGTGAGTGTGTGTGTGTGTGTGTGTGTGTGTGTGTGTGTGTGTGTGTGTGTGTGTGTGTGTGTGTGTGTGTGTGTGCGTAGTCAGGCTAAAACGGGAAGGAAGCGGGTAGTGTTTTGCGCTGCAGTGTGTGTGTGTGTGTGTGTGTGTGTGTGTGTGTGTGCATGCGGTGCGGTGTGAGAGAGCTCGGATGACGTGCAACCGCTGGGATCGCGTTCCAAACTCGGTAGTCTTTCAAGGGCGTCGTGTTCAAAAGCGGCAGACTCCATCGCACTGGCAGCAGAGAGGAGGATGGTGAAGGACGCTAAATCTGACCGCTCTGTTGAGGCAATACAGCACCAATTTCTTACACATATGGATAGCGAACGCTCAGTCAAAAGTGAATCCACTGGAAGGAACTAGAAAACCAAACCAAGCTCACTTCTGTGCAGACCTGGACAATTTTGTGTTTGCTACACATCACTCACTCACTCACTCACTCAGGGTTCAGGAAAAAATGCCAATACACTCGTTTATTGGGAGACCATTAGTATGTAACAGAGAGTGAGATTCCATGTGTAAGTGTAGACCCTGCAATGTCCTGTGGGATGCCTGGATCCCTGGACACACACACACACACAGACCCATCTGCAGACCGGCTCTTCGCTTCCCTCATTAACTAAAATACCCAGACCCCTCTTCAGAAGGGCACCAGTATCCCATGTGTGTGTGTGTCTCTGTCTGTCTGTGTCTATGTCTGTGTGTGTGTCTGTCTGTCTGTGTGTGTGTGTGTGTGTGTGTGTGTGTGTGTGTGTGTGTGTGTGTGTGTGAGGAGGAGGTGGAGTGCCCTGGTGTCTCGGTGAGGGGTAGCGAGTGGTGTTGGCGGGGGCAGTGTGGTGGGAGCCGGAGGCAGTTGTCAGGGTTACCTGATGTGGCGAAAGAGCAGGACCATCTGCCATGCGCACAAAAGCCTCGCAGGCACTGGCCGCGGTAATTACAGAAAAACCACACCGTCAGCAGAGCTGTGTGTGTGTGTGTGTGTGTGTGTGTGTGTGTGTGGGTGTATGTGTGTGTGTATGTTTGTGTGTGTGTTTATACCATCTACCTGTGACACCTACTACCACGAACAAAACTGACCAACACGTAAAAAGAAGTATCTCCGTGGTTCCAGTTTCTGCTGACCAGCAAACCTTTCTCATATTGTCAGCTGCAGCATATTTCACACACACACACACACACACATAAACACAAAAGGGAGATTATTCATGCCAATAAAGCTTTCTTGAATTCAATTGAATTGAATTGAGAGAAGAGAGAGACAGACACAGAGAGAGAGAGAGAGAGAGAGAGAGAGAGAGAGAGAGAGAGAGATAGAGAACAAAAACAATGGCATGTCTGCTTAAAGCCCACCGCACACGGCGGGCAATACAACAGTCAAACGTGAAGGTGGAATTCTGTAATCGCTTTACTACACACACTACTGGCGACGCGATCACCCATCAATTCAGTGGCCAGACAGCTGTTTTCTATTATGACGTATCAAAATCGCCCTGAAAAAAAAAGGTCGGTGACAGGCGTTCCACTTGCTGTGTGCGTTGCCCCATTCACTTCAATAGATTCTATTCCATTTTTTTGTCGCCTGCCATAATTCGCCGTCGCATCGCCAGCCGTGTGCGTAGGCCTTAATGTGCGATGCCCTGCCCAGATGCCCTGTGTCTGGGCTGCGGAGGAGCCGTGAGCAGAGGGCCCCAACGGAGTGGCTACTGTGTCTCATGGAGGGATTAAAGGACTTGCCTTACCGTATCTCTTACAGACTGACTACAGCAGTGGACTTAGACCTTTACTCAAAGAAAAGATTACACGCCTAAGAAAAATAACCTTGGATCTGCTTAAGGCTGTTTGTGACGACTTCTCTCTGTCTCTCTGTGTGTGTGTGTGTGTGTGTGTGTGTGTGTGTGTAAGCACAGTGTGTGGCTGATGAGGGAGAGTGTGTAAGGACAGGAGCTCAAGCCCAGCAGGGGGACAGGAGCAGCTCCCAGAGGCAACCATCAAACACACACGCACGCACGCAGACACACACACACACACACACACACACACACACACACACACACACACACACACACACACACACACACACACACACACACACACACACACAGACCAAAAGCTGAGACATCCTAGACTTCTACAACACAAGAAGCATACTGAGGGCCAGATGTACTAATGCTTTTGCGCCCACTTCAGGCGTATTTGTTTTATGAATGCGTGTAAAAATCATTGTGAGGTATGAACAAACAGGCCGCAATGATGTAAAAATGCAAACTGCCTGTCGTAGGGAGCTGAAAGTGGCAGATTATGTTTGTCATGTCATGCATATGCATTCATGGGAGGGTCCAGGGGAAAGTGGGAGTTTAGTGTAAAAAGATGGGAGGGGAAGAGTAAAGAGCGCCTAATTATGTATTCCATGTACAAAGACTGCTCCTGAAAGCGACGTCTATTCTGCCTAAATACTTCTGCCTTGTAAAAGCAGGTGTTAATCCAAATTGCAGTTCAATGTGTCAATAAAGAGAACCTTTCAAAGACAACAGAATCGCTATTTAGAGCACCAGTTTTGTGGTGAAAGTATTTGTACTACCAAAAGCAACCTCAACTTTTCGTTGGCCTTTCGGAATGTCTTTACTTTTCTTTCATGTCATTCACTTAAACTTTCCTACTTGCTAGATTTGACCAATCTTCCATAGCCTATGTGCACAAGTAGTTTGAGTAGAACTACTGATATTCATTACAGTATCTCCCTGCTTGTTTACATCTTATCATGTATGGTATTATTTCATGATCGCTAAACGTTTGATTCTTTTTAATGTTGTCATCAGTTAACTTTATTCAACTGCGCTTGTATGTAGGCGCTGCCATTCAGTTGTGGATAGGGTTGGGTATCGTTTGGGTTTTATCCGCTACCGGTGCTAAATCGATACTTTTAAAACGGTGCCGGTGCTGAAACGGTGCCTGAACCGGTACTTTGTTTTTAAAATGTTTTAAATTAAAATGGTCTAAAGCATAAATTGCTTTTTTTTTATAGATAAGACAAATTTGAACATGAAATTGAACTGTTATATTCAATTTACTATCAATATCTAATTGCTCCTACGAATAATACATTTAAATGTTAAAACAGCTTGCCATGCATGCACACACAATGGTAAGCTCTGCTTTCAAGTTTAAGGTATGTTAAAACCGCTTGCCATAGAACTGCCAGGTCATGGACAATGGCATTTGCAAGCAAGATAATCTAACAGGGACTCTACTTTCCAGTTAATTCAGTGTGTTCCCAAATGCTTCAAGAAATTTCATGTCTTAACCCATAACACACAATAGTTTTTTAGTGTTTAGATTCCCAGCGCTAGCCTAGTAGGCATTTTAACAGCAACTATGGCTAGGCGCTAACACCAGTCAGCTGAGTTTAATTAGCGATAACGTACAGAGATGGTTTTGTAGCCTCTTTGACAGCTCAGTGACATCAGGTATGTAACCTAGGCCTACATATTTATGTTTTTGCCAGCTAACTGTTAACATGATCTTCATATTCATTGTGATGATATATGGGCCCCATGCACATGACAGATTAATATCATGCCATTATGTTGTTTATAACACACCGTGAAATAAAGTTTTCACCTTACAACTTTTCAACATTTCAAATAAATGCCAGTAAGCACATTAGCAAGGATATGCTATTGTGTAACAAATAGGCTACTGTTGATGTTGTTTCATAGCCTTTTGCTTGTGTGTAGTTAGGCCCACTGCTAGATTTTGACAGGAGTTCGCGATATCGCTTTAAAGTAAGCCACTTGGGACTCTTCAAACACTGTCCATTCGCCTATGTGGTGCACCCCTCTGGTTTATACATCCAGTGTTTATGTTAGCTAACTGTATCTGGATGTGTTGCTATCAGAGCAAAGACGTTAGAGATGCATGCGATGACATGCGATGCCTCATATAAAAAAAAAAATAAAAAAAAATGCTATTTAAGACCGAATGGGGCACGAAATCCCACTTGTTATTCGATGCGGTTACTGCTTTCTTTCAGCACCGGTTGCCATATTAGAACCGTGTTTCCCCGTGCCCAACCCTAGTTGTGGACATTCAGGAATTAAGTGCGTTTATATGGAAAGGCAGAGAAAGGCGCCAGTTTACACTAAGGATAGAACGATTGATAAACAATGACGAAACTTGGGTCTGACAGCATTCGCAATCTGCGGTGTGTCCATGACGCTGATAACGCTACGTTCGCAAATGTACATACATCTGGCCCTGACAGTGTTGCTGCTCAGCATCATTGGTAATTATGTTCACTAGCTATTCAGCTCTACTTCCTTTGGGAGAGAGTGAGACAATGAGAAAGAGAGAGAGAGAGAGAGAGAGAGAGAGAGAAAGACAGAAAGGGCATGAAGTGTATTCGGCATCAAAACTTGCTTGGCTTTGCTCACGCCTCTTCCCTCCTCTTTCCCCAGCGTGCCGTAATTAGCACACACAACAGCGCTCCTATTTAAAAACACCTTCTCCGCGCAATCACAATGCACTGCCCTGCAGATATTCACATCTTTTACTAACGAGACCAA
>NC_063208.1:24824314-24869314 GCF_017589495.1 Alosa alosa | reverse complement strand
CAACACGCGTAGCCTATGCTGCATTTCAATAGGAAGCGCACACTTAAAACGTCCATGTTAAACAACAAACAAATGAGTGAGGCGGTTCAAACATGGCCAGGCCCAGGCAGACTAGCCTTAAAAGTTTTTTCAGAGGCCAGACGCGATGGATGATGATAAATTGGTAACGTCTGAAGCCTCAGATGTCCGGCCAACAAATAAAAAGCAGAAGTGTATCTGTCGGAATCAGTGACATTGGGAGTTGCGGGGGGTGCGGCCGCTCCAAGACACTGTCATTCTCCGTGTACACTGGACATGCAAAGTGTTACAGTAGGCCTATGCATTCTCTGTCTATGATCTGCAGGGTTAGGGCCTCCTCGACGAGGAGATTGCTGGTCCGCGGATAATTTCTGGCACAATTAAACGGTATCATTGAACCGCGGCCGAAAGAAAAATAAACTAAACATTTCCCAGAATAGGAAACATTTCTTAATTTATTGTTATCAAATAAAGAGGCATAGCATTAGGTGGTAGTGGTGTGAGCGCTCATTCTTGTGTGTGCACATCTGTGTAAGTTCAACAGTCACCAATGGAGATAACGTGGGTAGCAGCAACAAACAACGTAGCCTTTTTAAAACAACGAACAAAGCGGACTCTTGCTGTCCATGAATCTAGATCTTGTTAGGCATGTTTAAGTTAGGCTAATGAACATGTTGCATTCTATACAACCTGATTATGCCATTCTTTAAGCTAACACCCCCAATTATCACCACTTTTGTTCAGAAATTCTAAAACAACGATGTTTTTTAACACTTCAAAATAACATTTGCTAAATGAACCTTACATTTTTCAGTAGGTGTGTAGATTTGAACAAAATCTGGTTTGATTCTTAACGGGAGCATTTACTGCCTGAAATATCCGATTTTGTTTACCACGCTCAGAGTTATAGTGTTGGCCTGATGGGTCGCCTATTTACACTGTTTCAACGGCACATGAACGGTTAAACTGAGAATTCTCGTCATGAAATTAAAATTCCACTGGAGCTCCAAGCGGTTGTGTACACGCAGCCTTACAACACTGTTTACAGCTCTGCGAGTCACGGTAAAATGTCATTTTTGGTACGTAGCTAATTAAGATAGACCTATGGTGTGGGTGGTTGCGTTTCTTTAGGAGTCCGCTGTCTTGGTTTATAGAAATGAATATTAAGTGACACATACACGCAAGACGGCAGAAATACAGGACCGACGGTAATAGGTGTAGTTCCAATAGCCTGTCTCCAGTTTTCCTCAATTTGACTAATTAAGAAGCGATAATAGGATATTTGACCGGCCTATCATCAAAATGTCCGGAAAACGAAACCTCTGAAATCTCTCACATCTGTGAATGCAGGTGCTGATAGATGCATGTTGAACTAATCCAACACAGTTGCAAAGTGCAAAGTCGAGCAACATGCAAAGCTATTAAATCAGGTTCAATCAGACTTGACTGAAGACTTTTCACTTTGCCTGTCAGTTAAATTGAGGCCCAAATCAGGGCCACTTACACTAACACACTTGCACTCACAGACACACAGACACACAAACACACAGACACACAGCACATAGACACACAGCACACACACACACACACACACACACACACACACACACACACACACAGCACCAACACATATACACACACACACACATACAAACACAGAGCACAGCACATACACATAAACACACACACACACTTGCAGCTCTTGCGCTGTGTAGGTGTTGGAGTGAACCTGAGGTCAGGAGTCGTGCTGTGATGTAAGACAGGAGCCAGGACAGGGCAGTGGGGAGATTAGGGCCAGTGTGCTGGGCTGGGATGTTCTTGTGTGTGTGTGTGTGTGTGTGTGTGTGTGTGTGTGTGTGTGTGTGTGTGTGTGTGTCTTGGACAAGGATGTTCTCTTGAGCAGGACCAATGACTGACAGAGTAGAGCTAGAGTGAATTTTTCTAAGAAAGAGAGAGGGAGGGGGAATGAGAGAGTGTGTGTGTGAATGTGTGAATGTGTGTCGTGCGTGCGTGTGTGTGTGTGTGTGTGTGTGTGTGTGTGTGTGTGTGTGTGTGTGTGTGTGTGTGTGTGTGTGTGTGTGTGTATGAGAGAGGGAGAGAGAGGTTTTCTGCGGATATGAAAGTCGAGGAGTAGTGTTTTTAGAGATCCTGGCACACTGGACATCAGCGAGGGAGTTTGGAGCATTCAGGTCAGACTTTGGATGAAACAAGGAGGAAGAGATCAATTGTTCGAGAAGGAGAGGTCAAAAGAGAGAAGAGAGAGAGAGAGAGAAAATAGAAAATAGAAAGTAGAAAGTAGAAAGTGCAAGGCAGTTCTCATAGGTGTACAGTTATCAATGAGTGAGCATCAGAACCAGTCAGGGGTTCCCCAGGCCAAGAGCAATCCCATGATGGAGTGAGTGGAGCAGCAGCAGTATAGAATAAAGTATGATAGATAGAGAGAGAGAGAAGGGGGCATTTAGGCTTCAGATGAACGTAGAACACTGGACATGAGAAAAGAATGAATGAGGAGAAGAGGAGTTAAAATGCATGATGATAGAGAAAAATAATTGCATGAAGAGAAAGATAGAGAGAGAGAACGAAATGCATGAGAAAGAGAGAGAGCATGCATGATGCTATGTCTTTGTTTCCTTTCCTTCCTATAGCACTAACTACCTGTTCATTAGAAATGCTTTGGCAGTACAAAGTGCATGTTTTTGTCATGTCAGTAAAGCACTAATGAATTGAATTGGAAAAAGCTGAAATGGAGAGAGCGAGATAAAGAGCTGAACCAATGCTCAGAGTTGGGAATAGTCCTGCAGCCTTATTCAGTGCAAATGGGGTTAACACACGAGCCTCCAATGAAGAACATTGCCTGTTTTCACAGAGTTACACTCAATTGCACACACACACACACACACACACACACATACACACAGAAGTACACATGCCCTTCCAGTAACACTGACAGAGACTCTTTTCTTTCCTGTCTGAGACAAAAGTATTTTTAGTTCAGTGACTAAAAATCCATCACTAAACCACTCAAATAAGCCCGTCCTGCAGACTGCTAACTGGCCCAGCAGTACTGGTACTGACCCCAAAGGCACTGACAGGAGAGGTGCTGACTGGGTGCTGCCCTGGACGGCCCATGGGGACTGGACTGATCAAAGCAGCAAATATGCATCCATATTTTGCACAGTAAGTATGCAAATTGACACACACATGCACGCACACACACAAACATTCAGACAGACACACTCATATACACACACAAACAGAGAAAAGAGAGAGAGAGAGAGAGAGATAACAAGAGTAGCACTGGTGAAACTTTTGAGAGCCTAATCAGCACAGTCAGCACAGCATGGGAGAGCCCAGTCCTTCCTCTCCTCCCTCCCTCCATCTTTCCTGCCTCACTTCCTCCTTTCACTGGCCTCAATCCCATCCCAGGTAGCTGGTGAGATTTAGAGCGTGCGTGTGTGTGTGTGTGTGTGTGTGTGTGTGTGTGTGTGTGTGTGGGTAACCCGATCCCTCTCTGCTCACCCTTAAGGATGTGTTATGGCCGCTTAAGTCGGCTGATTACGGTCATTACACCGGTTACTCAACCACCAGCTAATCTTCCCAGCTCATTGAGGGGGCGGGCACTGAACACACAGGGGCCGGGTTTTATACTAATGAGGAGGAGTGGTCTGTGCAGGACACTCACGCCTTACGTCACAGGACGGTGATCGTCTGCTCGCCTGTGTCACAGTGGGTGTCACAAGTAACAGGTGACACATTCACCTTAGGGGAGGGCAAATATGTATTGACACTGACATTAAGACCCTCTCACTGACTTACTCTTGCCCATGCCAGTTCATTAGCTTATACTCCATGCATGAGAACAACAGCTATACTCCATGCGTGAGAACAGCAGCTATACTCCATGCGTGAGAACAGCAGCTATACATGAGAACAATAGCTACTGTATTTTCCGGACTATTTGTCACACTTTTTTCATAGTTTGGCTGGTCCTGCAACTCAGGTGCAACTCAGGCCCACTGGTGATGACATTCACATTTATGGATTTGACACTCAATATTCTAAGATTTGGCGTTGATGCGCGTCAGACGGCGCCAGTGGGGGCTGGCCTTAAAACATTGCTAAACTACAGTACAGTGAGCTCTTCACTGTCAACAAAACAACTCATAACACCCTGATTGGCATCCATAAGCCACAATCACACTCTCAGGTAGGAGGGCAGCGACTGGACCGAACTGGGGATGAGGATTAAGTGGTTGCCGTGGCTACTGTCTCTTCGAGGCGTTCCCACAGATTACCATGGTTCCCACGGGCCAAGAGCTCCGCGGCAAATGAGATCTATTCATTATCATGCGCCGTGGACCACACTATTCACACCATTCAGGCCCCTGCAGTTAGACTTTACCAGTCTATGCACGGACTCTCCCTCCTTTTAAATCTTTAATTCATATTAGTCGCGAGGTCGTAATTAGTTTTTACAAAGAGAGAGCCTTTTGCTGCCAGGCTACATTAGAATCATTATCTGCGCCTCACGGAGTGAGTGCCACCCTAACGCTCCAGACCTAAGCATTTTCTGTCTGGGTGCGGTTGTTTGACACCAGGCCCGGTCGAGATAAAACAAATACGACAACTGATGATGACTATATTATTGCCGACGGCCTTTTTTTAAATCGCACAACGTGGAACTCTTTTCTGTATCCACCTCGGAAAATACACTTCACTGTGATTCTTTTAACCTTTTAACCTGATGTAGTGCACAGACACCGGACTCCTCTTCTGGCCTTGCCTTCTCCCTCTCCAGCAGCCCAGCAGAGTGTAGTGCTAATGTGTGTGCTAATGTGTGAGAGAGAGAAAGTGTGTGTGTGTGTGTGTGTGTTCGTCCTGGGATGGGGAGGGAGGAGAGAGGAAAAGCTAAGGCCAGCAGGGCTTTCTTAGGACTCCCCTGGTCTATGTATTCATATCCCCTCTACGGGCTCTATCTTGCACTCTAGCGCAATTGACTTTGCGCAAATCGCTTTATGAAAGATCTTGGGCACCGTTTCTTTTTTACCGGCGGGATAATGACTGTTGCGCCCGACGCAAATCTAAAATGGGGTGGTCTGTAGTAGCTACATTACTCATGGGTGTGGTTTGGGCGTAACGTGGAATAAACCAATCAGAGCGTCATCTCACATTCCCTTTAACAACAGGCACGCTTGTTCCATAGCGGATTGCTATTATGATGGCGGATTTGCCAGGCGCAGCCAGGAACGGTTCACAGCGCTATAGTCAGTTGGGAACAGTTTGCAATTGATTTTTCCTCTTGACAAAATGTACAGCAATGTCACTTTCCAATGTTTTGGGATCACTCTCACGAGGTGAATGCATGGTGATATTTTTGCAATGTAATCTAACATTACCTCACTACAGACAATGCAGATCTGTCATATAAGCTCTGCTCTCCCGTGCTGCTGTTGGGGCATTTGGGTTAAATGGCATCGGCATGCAGTTCAACATCACGTCTCATTAAGTCCACTAATATTTCCTAATTTATGTAATAGTAGTATAGTATAGTATATATACTCTTTTGATCCCGTGAGGGAAATTTGGTCTCTGCATTTATCCCAATCCGTGAATTAGTGAAACAGACACAGCACACAGTGTACACACAGTGAGGTGAAGCACACACTAATCCCGGCGCAGTGAGCTGCCTGCATCAACAGCGGCGCTCGGGGAGCAGTGAGGGGTTAGGTGCCTTGCTCAAGGGCACTTCAGCCGTGTCTACTGGTCGGGGTTCGAACCGGCAACCCTCCGGTTACAGGTCCGAGGTGCTAACCAGTAGGCCACGGCTGCCCATGTCATCATTCGTGAAAATGTGTAAGCTAGATTTATACCTATTTTTTCACATCGGACACCACACTGATTTCCCTCGTGTAGCAATATTTGTCCTTGTAATTATGTATGGTTTGGAGAAATGGGAACTGCGTCGTATAGATGAGAGGAGCAAAGTGCATTGCGCAACACAGGCGCCCAAGCAAGCGCTCCTGCAGGTGTAAGCTACGGCCGTACCTTATCAACGGGCAACTCAACAACGAGAAACAGTTCCCAAGTTGACCTAACTTTCCAAAAGGATGGAGGGAACATAGCAAAGCTTGGAGTTATTTCAGATGGGCTACAACAAGGTAGGCAAAATTGTGGTGCTTGTCAAAACCTAAAGCGCACACGATGTTTAAAGCCATACACAACGGTAAATTGGAACAAAACTAAAGGTAACTTTAGCCTTTATAGGTCTGTATAAAGTTGTCCAAATTAATAGGTCGTAATTAGGCGTTGATGTTGTAAGATATTGCATGTAGATGTACTATATAGGCTACTAAATTTTTAGTTGACCAATGCACGAACAAAACCAGGAAACGGACAAATATTATCAAGGCTTTGAATGTTTCCATCTGTGCACAGGGTGTCTGTAGATCGGTGTCCAGAGCATTCATTCCTGCAGACCTGTGGCCATGCATGCGCCCTCAAAATAGTATCTGAATTTGCGCCACTGACTTTAGACCAGAAGGTTCCTGGTCTGTGGCGGAATTGTTTTGTGAAACTGCAAAATATCAAAAGGGACCGTTTGCGCCGGAACACGTCCCCTTTTTTCGCTGAAACGACCCTGTGGGCGCACATGTACCTGTGGAGGGAAAATTCCAATATGCGCTGACTGCAAAATAGGAAAGACAAAAGTGCGAGTATACAAAGTCAATTGCGCTGGAGTGCAAGATAGAGCCCTACATCTCTACATTGAAGTGTATTAATTTACCACATGTGTTAACTCAAAACATTAAACCTAAACATTGAAGTATTTATTAAGTGTTTATCTGATGCTATAGTAAAAGTGAGCAACACTTTCACACATTCAATATAATCAATACACTGTATATCAAACCGTGATCCTGTACTACATACTGTACCTTTTTAGATACCTTCAAAAACGTTGATGCTTTTGCCAAGCATATTGTTGTTTTTTAGTTCAGGAAAGTTACTTTGGTTTGAAAAGAACGCAGAGGTCAAACCCAGTCAAGTGTAATGTCTGAGTCAGCACGGTGGGATTGATGGGTACGGCCGGCCAGCAGCAGCAGGTGCTTATTCGTTTCAAAGACAGAGAGCTCTGGGTTTTTGATGTGAGGGTGAGCCACTGATAACTAGCCACTCTACATCTGTGCCATTAGGAGGTCAGTCAGGTGGAAAAAAAACACACAAACAAACACAAACAAACACACTTCCTGGAGTTACAGGACTTTAGAAGGCTGACACACTAAGGAGTAGGGAGGTGTCATATCACATCATCCGTGACATACCAGAAAAATGCCATATTGCATTGCCCATGGTGTTGTAATTGATATGATGTGACATCATGTTATGAGTAACGTGTAAATGAACTTATTTAAGTTTATGTGATGTGACTTCATCACAGAAAATTTTAATGAAACATTGCGATGTAGCTTTAAGTCTGTATCACCCTGTCTCTAGTAAAGTTAAATTGACATGTTAAATACAGAAACAGAAATCAGCATGGGGCATAAAGGCACTCAATCCAAGGGCAAGCACGACACATGTGGTCAATATTGAATCATTTTTTTAAAGTTGCATAAAATGGCATCATGAGGTGACCAGAGCACTGGATGGTATCTATTTCATAGCAATCAAAGTATCACTAGGCAGCACAACAAATCAGGAAATAGCTGCAGGATGTGCCTCAAGCAGGAGTATCTGTTACCAAGTTCAAGCTCAAGTGGCCAAGTTCAGTGGGGAACTTGAGTTCACTTCTACTCCCAATGAGAACACTTGAGTCTGCTTCTACTCCCAATAAGAAGACTTGAGTCCACTTCTACTCCTAATGAGAAGACTTGAGTCTGCTTTTATTCCCAATGATCTATCCAAGTTGTCTTATGTCTCTCCACACCTATCTAAACAAAAGCTAACAATCTCTAAAAATAAAATAAAATAAGGACAATGTCTATGCATTCCTGGGGTTTAGCAAGGAACAGTAAGTCATTAGACTTACCTGTGTAAACATAATTTCTTCTCTCTGCTTTGCATAAAAAGGACTACCTACTGTACAGGCCAACCCCTTCAAATAAACTGACCCCCTAAAGCCACACTGCAGCAGTACAAGGATGTACAATCGCACACATTTGTTTGGGGTTCTTGCCAATTTCCACTTAACAGGCGCTAGTGGACACTCAGTCTCCAGCGCTGCCTCCGCACGTGACTGGACATTTCTACTAGACTGCAACAGGAGGTTGGAGGAGCAGCACTTTAAGGTAAAAGCACACACACTCACATACTGTCATTCACACACACACACACACACAAATATATGCACCGGCACCCACAATCCACATACACACAAACACACACACACACACACACACACACACACGCACACACTAATCCACATACACACAACCAAACTCAAACTTTCCTGAACACAATATACACACACGCAAAAAACAAAAGCACCCACAAATACTTGTTATGGTTCTTTCATACATCCTTCCTGAGGCAACATTAGCATTCAAATGACCCCAGTTTCCTGAAACACACATACAATGAATACTTCATTCATCATGGCATGTGCAGATACGCAGGGATATGTTGTCTCCAACCACAATAAACACACACACACACACACACACACACACACACACACACACACACACACACACAAGCCCTCCCATATGTTACACGTTTATCACGCTCGGCACATCGGTGCAGCGGAGGGCTTTGCGCCACACCACATTTATCAGATGGATTACGCTCCCTCTGAGCACGCTCAGACCCCAGCAGATGTGCGTTAAAGTGCGATATGTTCGGTGCGTGCCACGCGCTCGGGCGGGCCAATTTGGTCTCTACAGCGGAGCTCCCCACCTGCTTGGTGTGTGTGAGGAAACGAGGGGAACGCAACGCATCCCCATGGGGTTGCTGCGGAGGATTAATTGCACCGCTTGGATGAAAGAGATGCAACAGGATGATGCGCGCACACTTGCTTCAAAGTTATGTGATATGTGCAGCAAACCTTCACAAACACACACAGACACACACACATACATGGTCCAAATAAAAGCATTACAATGTGTGCATGTATCTGATTTAGCATGTGTTTGTCTTTATTTTATACAGAGCTGACTCTGTGTTTAGATGAGTGTGTGATTGTGTGTGTGTGTGTAATGTGTGCTTGTATGTATGCGTGTGTGTGTGTGTGTGTGTGTGTTGTGCGATTCAGCATGTGTGAAACAGTCTTTCTGTCTGTTATTTTATACAGAGCTGGAATACACATACAAATAGGGCCAAAACCTATGGCTTAAATTAAACGATTTCGTAATGACAGAAAGCTATGTAAATCGCTTGGTAATTACCTTTATGTTGGGGTAACTTGTAACTTCTCACATGAGGAGCTGGTAGTGTTAAGTGCATGGACAGTAACAGAAAGTGTCAACGCTAACCAGGCTAATAAACAAACCATGCTACGGTGAGTTAACGTCGAAGGGCAAAGTCACGTGACTTCTAGTTGTAGTCTGTTTATGAAATGAAAGGAGCAATTTCGTTTTTTAAAAGAAGGCAAAATAGTGTGATATTTTCACAGTTAGTAGACTAGATTATTACTGTACACACACTGAAATATATTGAGGCAAATTGTAGACCCTTCCATATACAACTAAACACAGATGTTGAAGGTCTTGTTTAAGTGGATTTTTAAAAATTATTATTCTATTCTATCTAATTTGCACTTTCAGAAATAAGAGATGCTGTAGGCCTATTTTCAGTTTTATAGCTGATTGTCTTATTTTGTTTACAAGTTACACGAGTCTGGGTACTTACGGCTTCCACACACAGCTGCGTGCATCGCGTTGCTGGAGACATATCCCATTCACTTTAAATGGGCTCACGTGATCCGTTGCCGAACTGAATTGTGGGTCCGTCGCGTCGCGTTTCTCCCGCTGCTCGCGTTGAGGAGTTCAGCTGTTGCTGCACCGACAGACGGCACCGGCCAATCAAGCCAATCTACGGACGGCACCAACCAATCACATTATGGTTTTACTTCAAGTCATTTGCATAGCTACCGTCGGGAACACCCACTGGAATGGGTTGATGGAACGCAGCTGTGTGTGGGAGCCGTTATTGTACTGTTTAGCCTACATCTTACACACTTCAGGCTGTTGCAGATAGCTCAGGGAAGAGACTGTATGACACTAGGTGGTACAGCCTGAGACATGCACAATAAAAAAAATGCATTCTGCATTTTTGTTTTGCTTTTCCCTCCATTGTACCGAACTCGTACCGAACCGTGATGTCCGAACCGAGGTATGAACCGAACCGTGACTTCTGTGTACCGTTACACCCCTAGTGTGTGTGTGTGTGTGTGTGTGTGTGTGTGTGTGTGTGTGTGTGTGTGTGTGTGTTTGTAGCTATGCATCTGAGTGGGATTGGACATGCATCTGTCCTGCATCATCTGATCAGGTTTTACAGCTGTCGTGGCTGTATGTTTTATTGATCCATACGTCCGTACCAGTGAGCATAAGTGCACTCCTTGATGCTCCGTGTTTTGTTTTTCTCTCTCTATTTATGCTACTTCCACTCATGGCTTCTCCTCCTTCATCTTCTCCTTTGACCCTAACGAGGAGAGCTGACAGGCAGGCTATTTCAGGGCAGGAGTCAGTGGGCTGGACAAGGCTGGAGGCCACATGGCCTCCTCCATTGCTCACCATTAGTGCGAGCGCTAGGGCGCTATCGGGAGGGAACGACTGCGGGCTGCGTCGGGAAGCAACCTTTAGCCGGGACGCTCGGGTGTAACAGATGAAGGCTAAATGTGTTGTGACAGTGGCTAATCAGGTCCACTCTTCGGGGTGTGCAGGGCAGCGTGTGTGTGTGTGTGTGTGTGTGTGTGTGTGTGTGTGTGTGTGTGTGTGTAAGTATGTTCACGGGACCATGTGTGTGGGGGTGTCTGAGAGAAAGAGAGTGTGTGTGTGTGTGTGTGTGTGTGTGTGTGTAATTCCAGTAGTGGGCACTCATATCTTGCCTCTGATATCTTGGGTTTCATTGTCCAAAGGTATCCACAGGAGAGAACAACACTGCAGCAACTGCAGATTAAATGGAGCAAAAGGGACACGCAAGAAAAAGAAAAAAGAAAAGGGGAGAAAGGAAGGGTGGAGGATGAGAGGATGAGAGGATGAGAGGACAACGACTGTGTTTACATGTACTTCAGCAGCCCAGTTATGATTGGGATTTTAAAGTATCCCAGTTTTGTATTTGCACATCATATCCCGATTTCAGAAGCACAGATAATCCCGGTTTTGAAGAACTCGGTTATGCTACAGTAGGAGGAGTACTCAGAAACCGTTCCATTTATACACCTTATCTCGATTTGTCATGCAAACGTACACAACTGTGCTAATAGAACATTATTGTTGGTCACTTGGATATTACTGTAGTATTCATCATGTAGGGATATTAATGAACCAGGCTAATAAACAGCATATCCTGAATATGGCCAAAAAAATAAGCCTTCTAACCAGGATACTGAAGTGCATGTGAGCGCAGTCAGTGAGAGAAGCGAGGCGAGTGTGGAGGACATCTCTGCGCTAACCGCACTGCAGTTTGATCCTGGATATCCCATTACATAACTCCTCATGCTTTCCATCAAAGGGCCTCAGCTCATCAGTGTCACGCGCACGCACGCACGCACACATACACGCACGCACATGCACACACACACACACACACACACACACAGGGGGCCACTCAATCCTATTAGTCGTGGAGTGGCCGGCACACTCACCCATATTAGAGGCTAATACACAAGATGAGTCTCCTACTCTTGCACTGCGCTGGGCTGGGCTATGCTGAGCTGAGCTGGGATATGCTGAGCTGAGTGCCGTGGCTGCCTCTGTAATTGTTATCTGCCCCTAATACAGCTGATCAGAGGAGCAGGGGAGTGTGAGCCAGAAGCACGGGTCCTCCTAACCTAACCCTCTTATGGACACTTCGCCGGGCCTCACCGCTCTCTGCTCTTCGCTCTGCTCGGGAGAACCCACGAGGGGGGAGGAGGAGGATGCACTACGCTCGCCTCAGCTTCCTCCTCTGCCCGTACGCCCAGAGAGAGAGAGAGAGAGAGAGAGAGATCAGATAGCATGCCGTCTCTGCAAGCACAGGGCATGGGGCATGGAGGAAGAGCAGAGGGTGCAGAGAGAGAGAGAGAGAGAGAGAGAGGAGACATAGACCGGGAGAAAGAGAGAGAGAAAGGGTAAGATAGATAGAGAGAGAGAGAGAGAGAGGGGTGGTGGTGTCGGCAGGGATAGAAATGTGATATGGACGTCCTGTCCCCGCTCTTGGTCTCGCTTTCGTTCTCTGCTTGCGTCTGTGTTGAGTGTGCAGCCCTTGGCAGGCTTAATCCTGTTTCATGCCTAGGCAAGACGTGGGGGGATAATGACTGCCAGAGTTGTAAGTGCTGAGGACAAAGGCCAGGCCGCCTGCGGTCAAGAACAGCGCACTGTCTGACCCTAAGTGACCCCTTTGTGATTAGCCACCATGACTACTAGCATAAACGCTAGCAACATTTGCCATTCAGTCACATTAAGGTTTTTCGGTGATGTCAAAGGTGTCTCTCCTCTTGGCCTTAGGTGCTGCTTATATCCCCAGTCAGGACACACTGTATCAACATTATGTACAGTAAGCATTCTTTACATTATACAACAGTTACAGCCGGTCAAACTACTTATTCATTTCTGACTATGACAGGCATTCCATCCCAACGATATCTCAGACTCAGACCAATCACCGCTATTCTTCAATTTGCAATGAATTGTCCAACGTGAACACTCCATTCAGTCAAACCCAGAGAGCAGCAATTTCATAACGTCACATTTGACAGTTATTGAGTGAGAAAATGTGTAGGGTTGCTTTTCAGTGCAAACGGAGCATGGCAACTGTTCAATTTAGAATGTGGCATAGGCTATACAAATGATTGTGTACAGTATATAAGTATAAAGCCTCACTGAACTTTGCATTGCTAGTCAACAGGAGATGCGAAGAATAAGATTGGGACAATTTTGGGAAGGATGAATGACCAAAAATCTAAATAAATGATAGAAAAAGCTATTTGATGTCTTTAAAGTCTCTGTTAACCAAAACCCGACATTTGTTTGAAAACACCTTGAAATCTGCTCCTGAAAACATGCTTAAAGGCCATAAACTGTGTGGTACCGGTACTGCCTTCATGACAACCATAAACTCAGAGGACCTGGCTTTAAAAGTCCCGACCTCCAAACGAAAGTGTGTTCCTGAGATCAGCTCAGAAAACAAATATGGATCACCCCAGTAACATGGCTGCATTTTTGTGTTGTCTACAGGAAACGCATAAATAAGTTGCACATCACCAGCACCTGAAAATCAGAAGGCTGTGCATATGGACTTTATCCTTTTTAGCATAAATAAGTTATTAGAACTGCTTACTATGGTTGAGCAGGAAGGAAAATGTCTCAGGCGAATGTTTCTATCTGTAGTTTTAATTGAGTGATAAATAGCCTTGCCTAATTGTAATGAGAGTGAGGTTCGCCTCTACATGTAGTTGCGTTGTTGCAAGGCCGCAGTGGTTGGAGAGCATGATTGTGACGTCAAGTCGGGTACCTCAGGGCACAAGAGTTCCGCACGAGTCCTAAGTATAAAATCTGACCCGTTCAAGTCATTTTTCCTCAGTCGGAGGTCAGGCTTTCCGAATATCCAACGTGTCATGAAGGTGGCATGAATCCTGGCATTAGATTAGACCATTAAACAGGACATCCAAATTTCCAGTGTTTAGATTTTTGGGTGGTCCTAAAAGAGCATATTTACTGATGTAATTATTGTCCCTTCTTATAAGAGCTGAGTGAGCCAGTTGACTAACCCCAAAAAGATAGTGTCACGCATTACTTCTGCCTGTGCACTTAACACAGGTGATATCACTAATTAGCTTATTTACTGGCTGAAGAGTTTAACAAATTAGGGTCAGCTGGTTTAGTTCACAAAAAAAATAGTGGGCTACAACAGAGAAGGTTCATGTTAACTGAGAGAGCTTTCATATTCCAGACATATCTTCCCTGGGTGCAAACCAAACCAAATTTGGAGATTGGTTTGTTTGGAAACACCTAGGTTAGAAAACTACTACCATACTAGGATTGAAAAACATCTGCTTTCTGCAGCAGTTTAGCACAAGATGTAATTTGTGCATTTAACACAGGTGTTTCAACTAATTAGCTAATCTATCTGGCTGAAGAGTCACGCTAATTACAATCAGCTGGTTTAGAGAATGGTTGGAGCTCTGTGGTAGGACAGAGGAGTGGGCCAGCACCTTCTCCCTGATTGGACGTGGCTTAATAAGCGCAGTCAGCGGACCTGCCCACCCAGTGTGTAGAATGTATTGTACCTTTCCAATTTAACATTTCACATTTTTGTCAATGTTTTCATTCATTCAGTGGACAATGACACCCTGACTATGATGTGACAAACTCAAAACACATATTTATTTCTGGTTTACAAGGACTTTAAACTTGATTATTTGGTAGTAGAAATGTTGTGTAAAAGCACTATGCCACTTCACTTGGCATTAAGCCTCATGAATCACAGCCTTGGCGATATCTGTTAAAAACGCCTCTCTTGCTCTTGCCATATTGCTGAATTTGAGAGCACTAATGTCTTCCTACAGTACAGGCTTACAGTAATGGCTGCCGTGGGCTTCACTGTACACATGTACAGAAGCAGGATCCTGGAGTATGAGGAAGAGAGGACAAACGGAGAGAGAGAGAGAGGGTTGCAAGTCAGATGATTCAACCATTAGTGGCAGTTTGGCATGTTCCAGAGCTGCTGGGACTGCAGGGCCACCTGCCCCAGCACCCAAGGGCCAATCTATAACCTGGCTGTGAGGCAGAAGCTGCGTCTGGGAACTGTGTGTGTGTGTGTGTGTGTGAGTAATGGGGGGTGGAAAGGGGTGGGGGACACACTGATCAAGTTTAGCAGGAGGTGCTTCCTGGGAGATCGATGCAATTAGGCAGTGCTGAGCTAGAGGTGTGTGTGTGGGGGGGCAGCAGAGGTACTAATCAAATGGCCCCTGGGTAGCATGTTAATGTGTGCTGCAGGGAGACAGCTGTGTCTGACTGCATACTGCTCAAAACACAAACAGGACAACAACAAAAAAACAACATTCCTCATCCAGCAGAGCAGCAGAGATTTAGCAGACACTTGAGAGGAGAGGAAATGAGAAGAGAAGAGAGAAGAGAAGAGAAGAAGAAAGAAAAGAGGAGAGGAGAAGAGAGAGCAGTAGTAGATTACTCTCTTTTGCTGTTTGAGGCTAATGTATGCTTGGTATATTCAACATTACAATGCCATTTTAAGTGTATGTCCAGTACTTCCGGGGACTGTGTTGGTCTGTGAGTGATGTCAGTTCCAGGTGTATGGTGTTCTTTAGGCTTTAGTTTAGTGTGATACTCAGGTCACACTGACCATAATACTGCATGTCTACTAACTGACCGTTTTGCAGCCCAATAGGCATTTCATAATACTGATTTTACATAATACTAAAGTTTTTCATAATAATTGTTACTGTGTAGTTGTTATGTACCATTGCAGTGCTTTTGGCAACAGCTGTTTCATCCTTCAATGGTTATCCACGGCAGATCTGTTCTTAATGTACACAATTTACATTTAACTTTGGAACAGGTATCATTTCCAGTAAAGTACTTCCATATATAGGAATGTCCAGCCCATTTAGCCATTTTGTTGACGACTAGTTGACTGCTGCCTATAGCACCGACTAGTGATTTTAATAGTCGACTAGTCGACGACTATAAACCCCTATGAAACTTTGGACTACACCAATATAAAAACGTTTATATTTAATGTTTAAGATGTTTAATGTTCTTAATGTTTAAGAACTCTAAGAACGGCCTGTGAACACTTTGCATGGTCTCATTCTTTTGTATCTAGAGATTTCACCCATATTTTAAACCAGAGATCATGTCAAACATGGACTTATTAAAGTCTTTTTTGGTGACAGATCGCTCATAACTTTCTATTGTCACCACACTGGTGGAAAAATTGATCGCTCGTTCTGTAGGGCGCTCATACAGAGTGAGTGAGAGGTTTTGAGTCTCTGCGCTGGCAGATGACATTCCTTCAGGCCGAGGCCTTGTCACCTCTAAGCGTTTTAAATGCACAACGGAGCGCGTGGTCCCAGACTTCTTCGATCACCATGGAGACGTGGTGCCTTCCGAGAACACAAACGCACGAACACGCACGCACACACAAACACACACACAAACACACACACACACACACACACACACACAGGCTTCTTGGCCTAAGGCGTTGCCTCTGGAGCTGTCTGCCTGAGAGGCCCACAGAGAGACGGCTCGATGGGAACATCACTGTTTCCAGTGACTCATGATAAAATGCCACCACACTTTGCTTGTCTTTTTTTTCAGACTTATTGTTTATCCTCTGGCTAAAACCAACATGGAGTGGGACCTAACAAGGGACAACAAGAGGAAACTGTCCTACAATTTATATTGCATAGCCTTCATAGCCATTGTTACAGGGTAACATTATTGCCTATGGACATTGCAGCTAAGTGTAACAAAAGCCAGATACATTGCAATTCCAGAGAACTAGGGGCAGTGGTAGCATAGTGGCTAATGTAAAGGGAACTAAACGTTAGAGAGGAGTATTGAAGGGAGGGGGGTTTGATGAGTTCAGAGTAGGGCTGGGCGATATGGACCAAAACTGATATCCCGATATTTTGGGGCTGATTGGCGATATACGATATCGATACGATATTGATATTTCAAACAGAAAGAGCGAAGTGCTTCATATATTCACTCAACACAACAATTATGACAACACAGCTGGTTTTAATTATATTAATTTCAGACTGCTCTAACAGAGCTGTGCAAAAAGGTGTAAACAATAACATATACCAATAGGCATACAGTTGCTCTGAGGGCTGTGCAAATAACAATATTCGGTCGACCCTGATTGGCAACACAGGCCTACAGCTTTACAATAAAGGTAACACAAAACATAGGCTACCGTTAAAAGCCAATATAATAAACCAATTGGCATACAGATAGAGCTGTGCAAATAAGAAAAAAGTAGGCTACACAGCACATACCTGTTTGTAAATATTTAACTGCACAAGGAGTAGGGCTGGGCGATATGGACCAAAACTGAGATCCCAATATATTTTGGATATTTTTTTTTCGATATTTTAAACAGAAAGAGCTAAGTGTTTCATATTCACTCAACCAGCTTTAATTATAATGATTTCAGACTGCTCTAACACAGCTGTGCAAACAATAACATAGGCCTACAATAGGCATAGGCTACAGTTACTCTAATAAAGCTGTGCAAATAACAAAAGTTGACCCTGACTGACAACGCAAGCCTACTTTGTACTGCACAATGCAATATTTTGGGCACAAAAATATTAAAAAAAACTGCAGTTTTGTCACACAATGCAGTTTTTTTACCCGTAAGGATTTGATAGGGCCTAGATGACAAGCAAATGTTGGCCTAGACATGTTGCTATCAACAACAAAAATAGTTTTAAACAATTAGGCTACTTAAACAACGTAACTGAGTCACTCATCAAAAGTGTGATAGACGCTACCGTCGTTTTGTATGCGTTCATTTTTGCATGTTCCGGTTCGTAAGAAAAATCCCTATGCACGATTGAATGGGGTTCAGGAATCATAACAAATAATGCCCCTAACTGCTCGCGAGTCCCCGCGTGCATATCCTCTTAATAAAATCAGCGTGTTGGTTGTCTCCCTGAGGACTTTAGATCTGCTACTGTATATCGCTAAACGCAAGCATTCATCAGTGTATTAAAATTAGCTAGGCTATGAACCAAAAATTACATTTTACCGTGAGTCGAAGAGCTGTAAACAGTGTTGTAACTTAAATCTGTGTGTACAAAACCGCTTGGAGCTCCAGTGGAATTTTGATTTCAACGAAATTCGGTCTAGCCGTTGATGTGCCGACGGAATAGGCATCAGCACCAACCTCTGATCAAGGTAAACAAAATCTGACTCAGTGTTCGTCATGTTTGAAAGTTTGTAGTGCTGCGAGGGAGAACGTGCACACGCAGGGGCGCAGTTGAGCAGAGCTGCAGGCTATCTGAATGGTCTGAACACAGAAGAGCAAGTGGCTTTGATAAAATGGCCCATTATTTGACAAAATACCAGTATTACGATATTGTCTCAATTACATATCGTTTTCAAAAATATATCGGTCGTAGTCGTAATACCGATATATCGCCCAGCCCTAGTTCAGAGTATAAAAGTGTGTAACACTGTACATACATGTGGCTATAGGCTAATAGCCGGACTACACCGAGCCCACAATTGGCTAAGCGTTAATGTAGTTAGATAATACTACCTATCTCACATCTGTGCCAACTCCCTAGCTGTTAAAACAGATAAGGAACAGAAACATTCGAGAGAAAGCCTTCTCACTGCAACATTGAGAGCGGATGGGCTAGATTTCCTGCACTAAAGCTAGATGGCAGAGAGCAGTCAAATTTGATCAGACTATCTCAAGAGCCAATCTGTTCACCCACTGAAGAGCAAGATGGGGACATTCACAGTTATGGCGACACACGGCAAATAAAACACCTTCCCTCCACTGCGCAGTTTCTGTCAGAGGACAAAAGCTAGGAGCGACCCAAGAGAGCTTTTGCAAAAATGGATGTTTACGACATGACTTCTAGTTTGGAACTCAAATACCTAAACTCAATTTAAAAAGCCAACATAGCACACAGACCTATCTAGGTTCTGTAGAAAAGATGCATTTTTATCCATGACAGTACAAAATAGCAGACTATAAAATCCCACATGGAACATAAATCTATCTAAGTAGGGAAAACAGATTAATTTTATTTGGCAGGCTATAAAACCCTGTCCACTTAGCCCCATATTGTTGAAAAACTATAATTCCACACACATCTTCCATCACAGTGCAGCTTATTCTGTGGGATGTGTGTGCAGCACATTAAGTCGTAGCGTGAATGAGTTCAATCTGTGGGATTACACCCCAAATTACATTCCCCATTCATCTTCCTGAGAGAAAAGATCCTTAACAATAACGCGCCAGGAACCTATTCCCAAACTAATCACGCTTAATGAAAAAAAATACGCTAAACTTTCTCTTTTTTTGCGTTCCCTTACTTCTCTCTCTTTCTGTCCCTGCTTTTTTGTCTCTCCCTTTTCATTACACTGCCTGCGAAAAGACAATAAAGAGCACACATATGCACAAAAGAGGGGAAAAGCATGCATATACAAAACAAATGATGTCTGTAGGGAGAGGGTGTGTGTGTGTGTGTGTGTGTGTGTGTGTGTGTGTTCCTGAAAATGGGACATAGTTAGAGGAGGGGAAAAGTGCAGACTCAGTCTGGAGATTTGAACTTAGCAGGCCCATGGTTACTCAGCTGTTGTGACACAAGAGTGGGGTGGGGTGTCCTGAGGTGCGTTCATATTCGCAAACATAGGTGAACGTTCACAAACGTTTGCAAATCATTTTCCGTTTGCCTTTTTCCACAAACATTTGCCACAAACACTGCAAAGCAGTTTGAGGATGCAGTTCTTTGAGGATGGATAGAGAGTTACCAATTGTTCAAATTCATCTGTTCATACAAACAACGTTCTCCTCCGTTCACGGAATTTGAACGCACCTCTGGGCACATGAGTAACACTGGATACCCCACCACCACCTCCCCCACACCCCCAAACGGAAGACACTGACTCAGGGACACTCAGAATATTACAAGATTGGCTTTCAGACATCGAGGGGAAGTTGTGGACCTTTAATCCCCTGATAGGAGACATTCATACATGCACTTCACAGGCCCATTGATACAGTATAATCATTTGAGCCGACATCTAGGAAAAAATATGAGCTCCAAAGATGAAACCAACCAATGAGAAGATGTGTTAAGTTTGCAATGTTATGATGTCAACTTAGTTAGTTAGTTAGTTTATTAGTTGTCCCCTTAGGGAAATTCTTTTTCACAGTTTCCTACGTTTTCATCGTACATGGTCACAGGATGGCACATACAAACATACATATTTCAGACATCTTAGACATTTGATACAGATGGCATCAGACATTTTAGGCATAATATGACACAAAAATCACAATTTAGGATTTTTAAGGATTTTTCAAGGTAACATGAATAGCTTCTGAACCATACACCCAAAATCTTGACTCAGCAACTGATAACTTAATAACATACATAACAGTTATTGACACACACTCAGGAAGTTCTACGCATGACTAATCTCTCCATATTTTGCTTGTCCATTTCAAAAGTGTGAAAAGATTTCAAACTCTGCTATGCAGGCTATACTATAAACGTTATAACCGGTTAGAACTGCCTCCTCCATGCACTCTCCACCCCTGCTGTCCAGGATCATTTATCACTAATCAACAGGCGTGGTGTGTAAAGCAGCCGAAACGATTTAACAAGTGGCCACCAATGGCCGGTTCCCGCCAATGACAGTTTGATGAATACACTTACTGGTCTAATCAATGCAGTGATGCCAAGTTCAAGAGGCACAGAGCCCCGGGCCCACAACTATAAATTGCCCTGTCTGCCACGCACACCACACCACACCACACTGACTCACACAGGAATGAGTGTGTGTGTGTGTGTGTGTGTGTGTGTGTGTGTGTGTGTGTGTGTGTATGTGTGTGTGTGTGTGTGTGTGTGTGTGTGTGTGTGTGTGTGTGTGTGTGTGTGTGTGCTTGAGCATGACAGAGGGGCGCGAGAGAGAATGAGAGTAAGAGAGAGAGACAGAGACAGAGAGAGAGAGAGAGAGAGAGAGAGAGAGAGAGACAGAGAGACAGAGATAGAATGTGAGTGTGTGAAAGAGAGAGAGGGTGTGTGAATATGTGAAAGACAAAGAGAGAGAGAAAGAGAGTGCATGTGTGTGTGCACGTGTGTGGGAGACAGAGCGAGAGACAGAGTGTGTGTGTGTGTGTGTGTGTTGTGTGTGTGTGAGAGAGAGAGAGAGAGAGAGAGATAGGGGGCGAGACAGAGACTGACATACTGCTGTAAAGACTGTGACATCCATCCAGCGACATCCATCCCAGGACAGGACCAGTGGAGGCCCAGAATGCTCTCTAGCCAGAAACCAAAGAAGCAGTGATTTTAAAACAAAAACCTGGACAGCGAGATCACCAGAACCAACCAACCAAACCGACCCACCACTGTTCCTTCATTTATCACATGAATCACAGAGAATGCTATTCAAAAAGCAGCCTTCAAACCATCCAGGGGTGTGTTTCTAGAAAGGGTTGTTGGCTAACCTCCGTCGCAATCTTGGTAACTACAACCATTATTTATTGATTTGGTGTATCTAGAAAGGATAGTTCCATTGATCAGTCACAAATATGGTTGGAAAGTTTGGTGGTTGGAACGACAGATCGAGAACAGTCGTTGAAGTGTCATTCATCATGGAAATTTGCGGTTGTCAACGTTTTAAATGCAATAGTCCATCTATCCATTCATCTTGAGTGCAGGGCTGTAACCAAGGAGATTGTGATGGTGGTTAGACACATCCACTCATTCACGCCTGCGATTGAGCAGACAGAAACATTTCCTTCCATTCATTATAAGTGGGTTGAGCATTCTCAAAAATTACAATGTATATGATGTAGCTCATTTTTTAACCCTCAACTTATACCATGACATCAACAATAAACTGTGTTTTGAATGACAGACCTTGCTATTTTCAACCTAACAACAATGCTTTCTAGAAACAGTTGTAAGTAGGTCATTGTTGGGGCGAAACTTGCTTTGTCCCATGGTGGTTAGCTTTTCTAGAAAAGAACCCCTGAGCGGAAGCAATGCAGTGTCATTCAGTTTCACTTGTAAAACAAGAATTTTCACTTGTGACCACTAATGATCACTGACAATTTTGATTGGAGAGATCTAAAAACTCATTTAAGCCATGCTACAATACATGGTTTCCTCAATCGTTCAAATCTTTCAAATCTTTTCACAATACATTCCCTTCCAAATGCTGTTAAACCTCCTGGATGCTTCACTTCTGCCTAGCCATTAAAAACAATATGAGGCTGTTGTTATTGATGTGTCTGTGGATGTGTGTGTGTGTGTGTGTGTGTGTGTGTGTGTGTGTGTGTGTGCGCACATGTGTACCACTTCAGTATGCATAACCCCTGCATGTGAATACAAACATGCATTGCTAATGTAATATGCAATATATAAATCTATAATATAATCCAGATGTCAAATGTAAAAAAGTCTAATCATATTATTCTCAAGATACTCAAGAAATGAAGGCCAAACAGTCAAAATATACCTCCATGAATCACCTGAGATGTTCAATCGTCACATGCATGCCAATGACCAAATGCACAAACCCTGACCATTTCATTGCAAACGGCCACATCAGACCCAATTCAGTCCCACAAACGGCCTGTATCCGGCCCACATCCATGCACACAATCACACTGCTATCAGCTCACACAGCCAATCGCATCACAGCTTTCCAAATTCATATGCGCAGCGGCACCAGCCAGACAGCATTAGTCTGGAAAGGAGAGGAGAGCAGGGAGGGGTGAGGGGTTGGCCAATGCAGAGCCAGGAGGATGTGTGTGTGTGTGGGGTGCAAGGGAAGAGGGGGAGGGTGGGCTTACTTTTCTGTCGTCTCGGTGGACAAGTGTCAACGGCGCGTCCTTGGTGAGGCCGAGGCTGTCGGCGGGCTTGCTGGCGCCGCCCTCTGTCTGGCTGTGGTCCGACGGCTCCGCTGGCTGGCTGTGAGCGGTGAGGCTCTGGGGCTGGACGTGCCCCTGCGTCTGTGCTGTGCCTGTGTCTGTGCCTGTGCCTGTGCCTGTGCCTGTGCCTGTGTCAGTGTCTGGCTCTGAGACTGAGACTGGGACTGGGATGAAGAAGGCTGAAGCTGAGGCTGGCCCTGGTCCTGGGGGTCTGGGCTGGGGCTGGGGCTGGGGCTGGGGCTGGGTGGACTGTCCTGTCCGTGAGGGAGAGAGAGGCAGTGGTGGGGGAGACTTAGGCTGCTGCTGCTGCACACCACTCTCAACCTCCAGCTCCATCTTCCCCTTTACTGCTGATAGAGAGAGAGAAGGAAAAGGGAGAGAGAGAGCAAGAGAGAAAGAGAGAGAGAGATAAAGACAGGAAGAGAGGATACAGAGAGGGGAAAAGAAAGGGTGACAGAGGAAGAGAAGGAGACAGAGGTATGAAGAGGGGGAAGAGAGAGGGGGGGGGAGAGAGATAGAGTATAGGAATGGAGATAAATAAGAGATGGACAGATGCAGAGAGACAGCAGCAGGAGGTGAAGGGACAGAGAAAAGAGAGAGAGTGATGCAGAGAGACCGCAGCAGGAGGTGAAGAGAGAGGGACGAAAAGAGAGAAAGAGAGTTAGAGGACATATGAGTAAAGGAAGATGAGTCACATAAGCACATGAGAGGGTCTGTTCATAATGCATACATGTACTGTATGTATTGTAATAAACAATATGTATACAGTTGTGGGCCGGTCAGACTCAAATAATCAAATAAGCCCTGGTCAGACTCAAATAAGCCCCTCTCTGTATGATCACACACACACACACACACACTAACACACAAATACAAACACATAAGTCAATAGATTCACACAGAGAGAAATACTCATAAACAAAATTGGAAATACTTGTACAGATTATTTACAAACTGTGTATATCTGTGGTTTATGGCAACAGTGTCTGGACATGTCAATATGTCGTAGAAACATAGACATAGCTCAGAATCTCTCCAAAAATCTCCTAAATATGACACAGAGAAATCAAGAGCATCTCTTAAATATGACACAGAGAAATCAAACCTCTCTAGAACCTCTCCGTGTAAGGAATACATCTTATGCCTGAAGAGAAACAGCACGGTAATGCATTTCCACTTTATTTTATATTGCTTTATATCATGTCCAGTCAGAGGCTACTACTATGTATTCATCAGGTGTGCTCAAAGACATCACCGAGGCACAGGCAATCCATTACCAGAAAATCAAACTAAGCTTGGACAAAGCAAGGACATATCTCGGCTCAATCTAGCCAGGCATCCGCTCAATTCGTATTTGATTTCATCAGTAACTTAATTTCTTGTCATTTTATGGCTGCTAGGGCTGTCGTTAGTGTAGCAAAGTAAAAAACTTAACAAATACAGTACAACAAGTGTGTGGTGTGTGTGTGTGTGTGTGTGTGTGTGTGTGTGTGTGTGTGTGTGTGTGTGTGTGTGTGTGTAAGTGTGTGTGTGTGTGTGTCTTACATGAGTTGTACATGTGTGGTGTGGTGTGTGTGTTCATGCATCTGTGCCATTTTAGGGCAATGTGGTCACATATAAAGTCATCGTTAGGTTAAGCATGGTCTATTCTAACCTGAGAATGAGGTTGTCCTGCTGATTAAATAAACCTTATGGTGTAAGCCTTAATAAACAGATAAACGTGATCGAAGACCAGGCATATGGGTCATAACTTTTTGCAGCTGCAAACTATTAATAACACATAAAGCCTATTCTATCAATTGCAAACTGTGTGTTCTTAAAACAGCATTGGCGTTCTTTAAATGTAGTAGGCTAAAATAGACTGCTTCAGTAGAGCCCAGTGACGAAATTGTCTGACACCAAGCCTAATGACGTAAAGAACTACACGTGCCCCCACGGTCGCAGGTGTGAAAATAGTGAGCCAGGCAATTGTCATGATCATGAATACCACAAATAGCCACCCTGTCAAGTTTTCTAAGATGCAGTGCTGTCATAGCCTATTTCACTTCATGTAGCCTTAGGACATCCTAGCTACAAAAACATAATGCATGCTTTACATTAGCAGTGTCCAGTCCTGAATGGACCATTTTTAAATGATATCGAATGGACTTCAGAACAGCACCAAAGACGGATTTGAATCCTACGGCGGCGTATCAAACATGTACATCGGGCGACCATCACAATGGGTTGATTAATAAAACAGAGAAAATATTACAGTGTTCCAGTATGGGGAACACAAAACAATTTTATTGCAACTGAAATTGTTTCGCATATCCTGACAAGCAATGCTATCGAATGAGAGTGCAATCCAGCTTACGCTTGTCTAAAAAAAAAATGTATCTTGCCTCCATAGGCTATTCGCGCTCGTCATTAGAAATAGCCTACTCCTCGTTCGTGGCCAAATGACTCAAACTGTGTCCACTACACTAGTCGGAGATATCTATAGCGTGTAGTAAATAACCATGTTCTGCATAAAGAGAAGTGCAGCTATGGAGCACCGAAATACCTCTTACTTCAGCGTTCCAGGTTATTTCAGTAGCATATCAAATGGCGCTGAAGGTTCTACCGTCTGGCATAAAATGGGACAAATAAGCTGATAGACTGAGTGAATGAGTAAAGTTGTTCCTCCAAACTCGCTATAGGGTTGTCCACACGGATCCACTGGTAAGCGACCAGATACAGTGCACCACACAAACTATGCCGATGTCACAAGCGGGCGTGTCCCTGAGCGCAGTCACTGGCCCGCCTCCGCTTTGCAGTTCGGTCGAACAAGTGTCACAAAAGCGCTCGGTTCCCGTGGAGGCGGAGCACGAGGGAGGGGCAGACCGGCTTCTAAAGGTGATGCTGGGTCAACTTGTCAAATAGTCAGGCAGTGCGTGAGAAGGTGATTAATGTATTACAGTAACCTAGGCTCCAAATCACCGACTGCATTACCGGTGTCCAACGGTTTAATTCGCGTCAGCTGAAAGCTGGGGACTCTAGTTAGACTGTGTTAGGTCTGCAAGCGCCAGGGTAGCCTGTTCTGTTACTTTGGATTAACACTTAGGTTAGGTACCACATTACTTTACATTTTAACCACATACTAGTTTTAATAGCTTTGTTTACAGCTATAGGCATTCCTCAAGAGCTTGATTAAGCGACAGCCCACCTTTGTAATATTATAGATCTAGAAATTACTAACATTAGCCTATACAAATATATTTACTCTGCATTGGCCCATTTACTCAAAATGCATTTAGTCTGAATATCAGTTGCTTCTAGCAAAGTTTGCATGAATGCTTCCGACCAGTCGCGTTGGACAAAAACGCGTAGGCTAGTCTATCTCCACAATTTATCGTACGTCTGTTGTATATGTCATGTTAGCATGTGAGGTTCATGAGGTTTCTATAACCTCTACGCCAATTTCCCAACATGGCACATAGCCTGTCATCTGGATCATCTGGCAACCTTTGAGACTGTGGGCCATCATCTTTTTAGGACCAGTTTCAGGTAGGCTATGTTTCTCTTTACTGTGAGTAATCGCAATAGGGCAGGCCTATGGTGTAGACCTACAATGTTTAGATACGGAACTGATGCCTTTTGTAAAATCCCATGACAGCTTTCTGTCCTTAAAATGCATATCGACTTTAGCATGCATTTTTTGTTTTGCTCTTGAAATAGTAGTCTAGGCATGCAGGAAGACAGACATACAATTATACCTCTATTGTTAGCAAATCCTTTTACATAAATACTCCTCCTTTTCCTTTCTCTTTCTCATCACCATTATCATCATCTCCGTCCATCCATCCATGTGGGTATTTCGTCTAACTGCTCCCCGTTACCAAAGTTTGCATAATTGCGTTGCTCAAACTAACCACGGGGTGGCGATATCAGCCTATTCTGAAAATCTGAGTGAGTAGAGGAGACTAGACAGGCACCGGAGCTTGCTGGAATCCTCTCTGCAATCTGTTTAATTTATGTAAACACCAGGCACTATGTTTTTAGTTTGCTACGCATTTAAATAATTGACAAATATTTTGTACAAGTCAATTGAAGTTTAACTAATAATATAAGTATTATATTAACTAGGCCTATTTGTCAAATTATGTGGCAGTGGGGCAGAAAAATTACATTAACATTTACGTACAATTACACTTTTATCTGACACATTTCATTCAAGCTACTGTGCAGAAGAGACCTTAGGTAGAAATCTATACTAAATCAATCAGTACTATTACAAGAGGATGAGAGTGCAGACGTTTCAGTACTAATCAAAGTGTAGTCGAAGGAGAAGTGGTAGAAGGAGGAGACGGAGGTAGAGGAGGGAAGAAAGGGATGATCATGGTAAGACATGTTAGACAGAACAAACAGGAGGCCTGAATTGCACTAATACCTGTGCAGTCTATTCATATCTTTACTCTCATTTAGAGGTGATGCTTTAACCCAGACAACTTCCCCAGATGCAATGGCATACGCTACAAACTGTAATGCAGGCAGCCCATAATTACCAGCTCTTGGAGTATGCGTTTATGTAATTATTATGATAAAGTGAATGAGAAAAGAGAAATGTAGCCTAAATAATATTGCATAGACCTATATGAACCACCGCTAGGGGGTAGTTTTCATTGTATAAAAAAGTGTTATCACTTAAAGTTACGGTGTAGGTATATGCTTCTACCCATCCTTGCAAACCATGAGATGAGGATGAAGCAGGAGTCTACCCACCTTGCCTCCACCCTCCCACCTTTCTCTCACCTTTCCTATAGCACTGCGTTCATCCCTCCACATCATCCCTACCCACCCACCCGATGGTAATTCGTGATTACAAAACAAATGCATTCATCAGGGCCTACAGGCTGGATGGGGGAGTAAGGGAGGGAGTGTGCGACGGAGGAGTGTAGTAGTGGGCCCGTATCTGCGCTCACAGACCGGTGTCGGAGGCGTCACATGTGCGCTGGCCATGCCGAGCCTTCACCTCCCTTCCCCGGGGGGACCAGACGCGCCAAATTTCCAAGACGACGAGGGAACGCGCCCAAGCAGTATGACTGCACCGACATTTGGGCTCTCGTCTGTGTTGATGGCCGCGTCCGGGTGCCAACGGAAGCTAGCCAGCCAGGCTGGGCGCGCGCGCAGCAGGACAGCATTCAGCTGGATGTCTCCCGCCTCATCAGGCGCTCTGTGTTTGAGTCAAATAGGAACGGGAGGAACACACCCGCTGTCCTCATCATCCGCCTAAAGGCAGATGTTTTTCGGCAGTATTGTTATCCAGCTAGCTGTTGTTAATTGTTTTTCCTTGCGAGAGGCCAGAGGAGGAACGTGCCAAAGGGGTGTGCCATCAAGACGTTCAGTGCAGGGGGTTGGGTGGGGTGGTGGTTGCTGGCATTCTATCGACGTTCTTCAAACCATTAATTCCATACGTTTTGTGGGAAATATATAATTAATAGGCTAACGTTACATTTTGTAATTTCCTAGGGTTAGTAATTTGGCTATACTTTAAGGGCTCCGAAATAAAATAAAATAAACATCAATTGTGAAGCAAACTCTGCAAACTGAGGAAGTGTGTATCATATCGTCTAAATTTGCACCCTTTTAAAAATAAGGCAAAGTTGAAATAGGTTAATGTTCTCCCGTCGAGTATCTAAGTGTGCAGGCAAGAATTGCTGTGAGATTCTGTGGTAAAGTGATTCCAATTAACACGTATAGGGTCCAAACCCTCATTACTGTGCTGCGATCTCTCTCCCTCTCATCAGGCAGGCGATTGTACTGATTGAAAGCGACTGCTTCCATCTGGATATGCGGGGGTCCCTGTCTGACACTAGAGGGCGCCACAGCACCGCCTCAACCAACTTTTGACTTCCTGATAGACAGGGACGCTTGGTAAGAGGCAGAAATTACAAACAAATAAAAATAAATATACACTATTGTTCAAAAGTTTGGAGTGACTTAGAAATGTCCTTGTTATCATCACTAATGTTGTAAATGACTGTTGTAGAAAGAAATGGCAGATCTTGAATGCAATATACAAGTATACAGATGCCCATTATCAGCCACCATTCATCCACTGTTCCAAAGGTACACTCTGTTTACTACTCTGATATTATTTTAAAAGGCTAACTAAGAAAACATTAGAGAACCCTTTTGCAATTATGTAAGCACACAATGTAATCTGAAAACTGCTGCCCTGATTAATAAGCAATGCAACTGATCTCAGCTGGTATTCTGTCTATAATGGAGTGGAATGGAAATTTCTAAGTGACCCCAAACTTTTGAACGGCAGTGTATATTAAAAGCAAATTAAAAACAAATATGAATGGTCTTATATATAAGATATATATATTAAAGATACTTCAGATTAAAACCAAATTGGCAATCCCAAACATTGCCTACAAGGCCCAAATAATTTATTATGGGCTCTTCATGGTAAGGTGTATTAGAGTATTGTATTCTTGCGTTTGTCAGAATACAGATTATGTGTCTTTACAGGCTTTAGTGTATTATTGTTGGATTTGACTCTAATGTCCACCAGGTAATCTTTTCCTATTGTGTGTGTGTGTGTGTGTGTGTGTGTGTGTGTGTGTGTGTGTGTGTGTGTGTGTGTGTGTGTACTGTATGTGTTTGTGTCTGCGGAGAGGGGGGGGTGGAGGTGAGAAACTATATGCATGAGAATAATTGGTTTGGGGTTGTGTTCAAGTGAAACTGAGAAAATTGTATCAATGTTGTGTTCAAGTGAAAGTGAGAGATTTATTTATTTATTTATTTGCCGTTTATTACTCTTTGAAGTACAGTGCATGGTCAAGCCCTAGCAATGCCTATCCTTACACATATACTGTACAAACACACACACACATGCATGTGTACTGAACTGGATCTTACAGAATTTATTGATCATTAGTTAAACATGCATGCTCTCAGGATGCACCGTCCAAGAAGAGGGAGCATTTTTACACAGGTATGCACACACACACAGACACCTCCACCTCCGCCACCACCTCCTGTCACCCCACAAACCTTACTGCTGGCGGTGAGTCATAGCTGTCAAACCAGCAGCCGCTTCTCAGTGACAGGGTCCGCCCCCGGGCCCAGTGAGTGACAGCTCGCCCCGGCTGGCAGAGTTCACAAGCAACCGATGTTCGCGGGCAGGCCTTCGCCATCTCATCTCATATGTACAACAGTAGAGTAGCGCGCGCAAACACACACACACACACACACACACACACACACACACACACACACACACAGAGGCCTGGACAAGATCTGCCATGCATGGTAGGCGGGGAGGAGAACATTTGAGTCACTTGTTGACACCCAACAAGCTCAGTCATTAACTTCTGTCTTACTCACTAGGAAGGGATGTGAGTTTTGGTCTTAGTTCGCCACCTTTGCAGCGGAAACTGAGCAGGGGTTGCTGCTGAGCAGTGGGGTCTGTGTGTGTGTGTGTATGTGTATGTTTGTGTATATGTGTGTGTGTGTGTATTTGTGTGTCTGTGCTGCTTCAGTCATTTCTCACTCTTTTTCTTTCTCTTTTTGGTCTCACTTCATCAATGCAATACTGTTTTATACTGTATACTGTACTTTGAGATGCTCTTTCTTTATCTAACCAATAATAATACACAACAATATGATATACAAACCAACAATAGCATACCATTGTCAAGCATTTATTGATATCTTTAATTAATAAACACAAATATGACTTAAATATCATTAAATTCTGCAATACAAATATCAAGATTACATATCATTTCCAAAAGTGTGGGAAGGTGCCTAGTGTATATGTATAATAATTTCCTGACTTATCTATTTGCAGAAGAGAAAAGAACGGAAGTATCGTATGCAGTACCTCCTGGAAAAGCCATGTCTGTTTATGTTTGTGTGTTAGTGTGTGTGTGTGCGTGTGTGTATGTGTGTGTTTCTGTGTGTGTGTGTGTGTGTGTGTGTGTGTGTGTGTGTGTGTGTGTGTGTGTGTGTGTGTGTGTGTTATGTGAGCACTAACAGGGTGTCCTCTGAAAGCGAGTGCTGTTTTGAGTGTAGCCTTCTTCATTAGTAGCGTGCGTGTTGTAACGAGGTCCTTGCGATTGCACGCCAGTGTGCGAGTTTGTTTTGAGTGGAGCCTCGTCATTAGGAGGCGATGCGTTTTGTCAGGGTCTCCGCTGTTTGTTCACCACCGTGTAGCGGGGTTGAATCATTAGGAGCACTTTCCCTCTAACAAGGTCTTTAAAGCTGTTGGGGAAACACATCTCTCTCTCTCTCTCCTTTTCCCTCTTTCTCTCTTACTCTCGCTCTCTCTCTCTGTCTGTCTGTCTCTCTCACTCGCTCTTTGTCTATGTCTCAGGCAGGTTTAACAATGGAGAGCAAGTGAGAAGTCTATCAAGGTCTATGCGGTTGATGTTTGTGTGTTTCTCCCTCTGTGAATGTGTGTCTGTGTGTGTGTGTGTGTGTGTGTGTCCATGGATGTGTGTTTTCAAGGCCATCTTAATTCCTGTAATTTAGTTTTGACAGACTCACACACACACACACACACACACACACACACACACACACACTGCACACATGCACATAAAGTACATACTGTTCAGAGAGAGTTCCCTATCTGGCCCATGTACGGCAATTTGCCCTTTTCATTAACAGCGTGCAGAACCTCACTCTCACCTCACGACTCGAGTGTGCTAACTTAAAAAATACTTTTTTTACTTTTTAAAATGCAACAATCGAAAATATATACAAAGGTGTGAGAGAGAGAAAGTCTGACACCCTGGGCCTGTTGCTATTGCACATTTCCAACCACAGTGTAGACTATAATCCGAAGCACAATCTGTAGGCCAGAGTGCTATCCCACGACATGCCACGAACACACACATTCACACACACTCTCACACACACACCATGTGTGTGTGTGTGATCTTGGTGGTTGACAGAATTGGCAACCAGATAAAGAGTGCAAAAGAATATATTATAAGATTATATTATTTTTTTTACCTTGTTTTTTACCCCCACTGCCCTCCCTCCCTCCCTCCCACCGTTCTGTTGCTTTTACAAGCCCGCTCTTTCGGCTTGTCCTCAGTTCGCTTGTTCGTCTTCGTTTTTTTGGGTTATCGCAGCTGCACTCTTCAGAATGCTGGTGTTAGTGATCTGCTTTTCACAGTTTCACACTACTGCTCAGCGCGACTTCTGAACTAGAGCCTCATTTTTTTTTTTTTTTTTTTTTTACTTATTCACTGCACCCAAACCAAATGCAAGCAAGTCAGCGAGTCCAGACTCTAACATTGACACATGATGTCCATTTCCCCCTGATGTTTTAGACTCAAAAGGTCACACTCCGAGGTATATAAATATAAATATTCTTGAATTTCCCCTGGGGATCAATAAAGTATCCATCTATCAAGTATCTATCTATCTATCTATCTATCTATCTATCTATCTATCTATCTATCTATCTATCTGTCTATCTATCTAAAGACCAAAACAAGAGCTTATATATATTAGTATTAATATCACTATGTCAATAGGCTGACGTCTATTCAAGTCCAGCCTTGTTGGTGAGACCCCACATGGTATGGGCGAGGATAAATGTACTGTATGTCTGGGCAATGTTAGTTTAGTGACTGGACAATGTTTCATTTGTGACTATTAAGAAACAGTAGACAATATGTGATGGGGGAAAATCAGAAGGGGAAAATTCATTTCAATTCAAATGTGTTTTCCTCTAAATGGGCTTTTACACAAAAGACACAACTGCATCTCCCTACTGTGTCTGTCTACTGTCTGGAAGAAGCTAGAGGATCATCAATGATGGACCTGTGAAACTATAATGAAGTTGTATTGACAGGGGAGAGGCCTGCTTAGAGGTTTCTGTGTGTGTGTGTGTGTTTCTGTATTTGTGCTTATGTATTTGTGTGTGTGTCTTTCTGTATTTGTGTGTGTGTGTATATCTGTGTGTCTGTGTGTGTGTGAAGCACTGCGGGCCACATGGACAGATTACGGTGTTACAGTTGCCGGCATAATGAGCCGGCAATCCTCCACCACTGGCTTCAAGTGTGTATTCCCTCGACACAGCCGCCAAAACAGAGGTGTAAATTAAAGTAAAACGAACAAGCACGCAGGCACCAGGCCGTCATTTCTTCCTTCTGTGTGTGTGTGTGCAGAGTGTGTGTGTGTGCCGTGTGAAGGTGTGGCAGAGAACCTCCCTTCACTCCTTAATGGGAAGAAAAAAAATATTTGAATATGCCTGACATTTTTTTACCTCCCTCTTGTAGTCTCTCTCTCTCTCTCTCTCTCTTTCTCTCCCCCTCTGTGTATATGTGTGTGTGTGCCTGCGTGTGTGAGTGTGTGTGCGTCTCTCTTCCCCTGTGTTTCCCCTCAAGTACTTGTTGGGATTTGAAAACTGACGGCTCATTTCTTAGTGGCGTGACAGAGGTGACAATTTCACACACAACTCACCTCCTTCAGTTTAATCCAATTAATTCAGGAGCCGGTGGGATGCTGCCGCACCATCTGATTAAACGCCCTTAGTCCTCATCTATCATGCAGTTGGCTGACTACTTGCGCTTGGATGTGTGAGTCTGTGTGTGCGTTTGTGTGTGTGTCTGTTTGCGGTAAAGTTTTATTGCACCAGTACTTTCTTGGCCCCACATTTTTTGAGACCCTGAAAAAATTGAACTAGCATTTGTTGTACTTTTTTAAATTATTATTATTATTATTTCTTCTGACCACACAACTGTTTTCCCTTGAAGCTTAATCAGCGGAATGTTCCTGTCATTTGCATATGGTTTGGGGAGCAAAGTGCTACATCTCTTTGCACTTTGGTGAATTTCTCTGACCACAGCAGTTTCTTCACCAGTCTTAAGGCTCAAAGTCACATGAGGACAAAGAGCCACATTAACAAATACAAGCATTCCTATACATGTAGACTTAGACATAGACATATTGACATATGGATATGTGTTATTTCTTTACTATGCATATTGAGAGGTGAAAACCAGAGGGGCATAAGTGATATATTTGGTGAAATTGAGATCATTATATACATCAAATGAAAGCACTTGATCAGCTTTTTCTACTGGCAAAAGGAGAAAGTCATTTTAGAGTTTTTAGTAAAAAACAAAACAACTTGGTGAAATGTCACTTACACCCCTCTGGTTCCAAGCCTCTTCATATTTGCACTTTATTTTAAGTGTTTAATATCTTTAGAATAGTGCTGTAGCGATTGTAATTTCCTTTAAATGTTGGGGTAGGATGTGCTTTGTTGGTTTGTTAATGCTTTGATAGATTTTTTCACTGAAGTTATCTCCTGTTTGTAACAGAAACAAAAAACAGCATCAAGGTGCTTTTCATGTTTTAGGAAGTCATTATTAAGCACACTATTATAATCCATAAGTCAGCCAGTGGCATAAATGCCGCTGGTATTGTTCACGCTACAAATATTGGGACACTGGAAGTAGTTGTTTTAGAAATGAAACCATTCTGGTGTTCTTTGACTGATGAAAACATGCAATTATTTGAAATGCAGAACCACCAAAAAGATAACCAATATGGAAAGAGGAACTTTCATTTGTCTGCTTGACCTGGACACACACTTTTACAGTACATAGAAATTGTGGGCAGGGGAATTTGCCTTCTTATCTATAGACACAGATCATTTTCCTTCAAAATGTTAGGTCACTTATTCATTAGTGATGTGTTTTAAATGATGAGACGAGGGGGATGTCTGGAAAATGGAATGTGAGGTGGAGAGAGGAAGGCAAGAATAGAACAATAGCACCTGCTTCTGAACACATATTCTCCTCCTCAAAACTCACACAGAGACAACTTCACAAGGGGATAAAATTGTGTAAAATATCATGCAGTCATCTCTCTCGCTCTCTCTTCCCCTCTCTCTCTCTCTCTCTCTCTCTCTTTCTCTCACACGCATTCTCTCACTCTCCATCCCTCCTCTCTGCCGGTGCTAAATCACACGTTAGTACAGCCAGTGGAAGTGTTGACAGTTTTACAAACAGAAATGTAAAACGCCATACTTGAAGGGGATGGGAAGGGAGGTGTGGGGGGTGCCACGGGAGTTTTGGGGTGGAGTCTGGCCGAGTAGGAGACGAATGGGCTCTTCCTCCGCCCCGGCTTCAAACAGCCCGAGAAGTAAAGTTATTTTAATTACTGTACGCCACACCACAGCGCCCGCCTCAGCTACAGTGGCCACCCGTCACAGGCAGTGACCAGAACAGAGAGAAAGAAAGAAAGAAATAGAGAGAGAGATAGAAAGATGGGGGACAGAAACTTAACAGAGACATCCTATCCAGCTTATGATCACAACTAAAAGAAATATATTTTGCATTCAGTGCATGGCGCTGCGCATCAAGCGGCCAAATATAACATCAAATGTGCCCCATTCTTTTCTTCACACCTACAGTTGGAGCTAAATACTGTATGACGACTTGGTCGAACGCCACGTGGTTCAATTTAGCTGCAAGACCGTAGGGTATGTTTTCTAAATGTTATAAATACATTCGCGTTTTATTTTGTTTTATTTTAGTTTTATTTTGTTCGGGGTTATTTTGAACGGTTTTATGTAAGGGACACGAGATGTCTTTGCTCCCAGTGAATTTGAAGCACAGGGTGTCACATATGGAACTACAGAGAACATTTCAGGGCATTGTTCTCATCTATCCCCCTGGGTGCACGCCTTTATTTCCAGAATTTATGATTTTGGAGCACACACACACACACACACACATACACACACACACACACACACCCCTCTCCACAGTAGAGCAATCAGCAGACGTGAGAGACGTTCCCTGTGGGTCGTCCTTACCCGCTGAGAACCAGGAACATTCAGAACCACCGAGAGACACCCCGGGAGAAAAAGGTGCCTGTGTAGATGCCCGATCAATACTCTGCCTGCGATGCCTAAGGTGAGGGGCCCGCGAAGGAACCGGTTTATGGGGCCGTGAGCAGAAGTGGGCGAAGCTATTAGCGACCGCAGGGTTCCGTTAATTGTTGAGATATTCAACTGAAACCCCTTAGGAGAGAGAGAAAGAGAGGGACAGAGAGAGCGAGAGAAAAGGAGATAGAGAATGAGCAGAAAGATGGGGGTGGGGGGTTTGAGGAGTCACCACAGGGGGTAAACTGTGTAGCTGGGTGTCTCAATCTGGAGAGTGTGTGTGTCTGTGTGTGTTTACAAGTGTGTATGTGTACAGCATCTAGTGTGTTTATGAACATGTATGCATATGTGTGTGCTTATGTACACTAACTTTAAGGATATACTATACTGTGTGTCTACTATACTAATCAGAAGTATAGGTGTGTGTGTGCTTGTGTGTGTGTGTGTGTGTGTGTGTGTTTAAGGCTCTGATTGGCACGGCCCATCCCAGGACTGGTGGGTCTGGAAGGCGGTGCTGCTGGTGGTGGTGGCGTCTCAGCCTCCATGAAAGGCGTCATTAGAAAGTGACAAAACCGCCCCCGGCAAAACTGGCCTTACACAATGATCAATTGTGCCGGGGAGATTGAAAGGGGACCAGTGTTGGGGCTGAGGGTGGGGAGAGAGGGAGAGAGAGAGAGAGTGTAGTGGTGGCAGCAGGGCCTCAGTACAAGGTCCTCCATCCACCTCCTGCGGCTTTAATTACCACCAGCAGCACCTTCCCATTACCAGCACACGCATGGCTCCATAGCTACGGTGGAGAGAGAGGGAGGCAGAGAGAGAGAGAGATAGAGTGGGAGAAAGAGAGAGAGAGAGGAAGGGGGGCAACAGAGATAAAGCCAAACGCCTCATTAAAGAATGGTAATCATCGAGGGGGACGGGTAGTTGACCAGCCTGAAAACGCAGAGCTAAGTGAGTGACTGAGAAAAAATGAAAAGAAATACAACACGCTCTCACACACAGAAAGAGAGACAGAGAGTACCACATGGCTGGCTTGTCCTCCCCTTTCTTCTCCTCTCTTTTCTACACCAGTAGGCCCCGTGGGAGAAACACCAGTAGGCCCATGTAAGTGCCAGGGGTTCCCCCCCCCCCCACACACACACACACACACACACACACATACCCCCACCCACACCAGCCCTCAACACACAAATTAGCCCCCCAGTACACTTCATCTTCTGGATCTCCGACAGAGAGCAGTGTGTGTGTGCAACTCAGGTCAAGCCGGATCCAGTGCAGTCCCACCATACACAGCCCTAATCTGGCCTGAACACAGACAACTCTATCAATAATCTGTAGCCATTAGCGTTAGCATATATTTAGCACTTCTCATTTATTGGTGACTATAACTGTGCACTTTAGCTGGGCCCATGAAGCCTTTATATACAGTGGCTACCACAGATCGAGGAGTCGCACATTAACAGGGCAAGTTTCTCACCCACAGCGCGAACCCCAAACCTCACCTAGGTGCGACTGGATAGATTCGGCAACGTGCGGGGTGTTTAGGAGGGAGGGAGAGAGGAAGGGAGGGGGGGGGGTCGGGGTTGAGGCAAAATCTCCACTAGTGATATCAGTTAGTGACACAATATGAATCACACTGTTTTTGCTTGTACAGAGGAGAATGTGTCCTCGACACTGATACTGAAACTGTCACGCAGAGCATGGCTAACACATTGAATGTAGTGATGCAGCGTGTCGTGCTAAATGTCGGGAGTCCTCCCAAGGCCTCATGTGACGAGAATCCGTAGCACCTTCACCGCAAAACCTGCATCTTCACAGATGATACACACTTTGACCACATACATCCAGGCAATACACACACACATATACACTATACACTTTGACATGTACACATTACAGGCACAAATTCTCTCTCTCTTTCTCTCTCTCTCCAACACGCATACACGCCCCTCAGTGCAGCTCCAGCCAAAGTCATCAGTCCCAGCACACCTGAGCGAGCATATGCAGTCCATATTCAAATGCTAAATCCCATCATGGGCCCAGTGGAAGAGGGCTGGACGGGCCCCAGATCTGCCTTTCAAATGAGCCCGGCCCCAGAGCCTCATCTCCAGGTGTGAGCGGAAGGGAATCCCCTTCTCCGGATTACACGGGGGCCATTATTACATGGAAGGGACAGGAGTCTCAGGGGACAGAAAGAGATAGAGAGAGAGGGAGGGATGCACAAGGGGACTCATATCAACAAACTGATGAACAGATCAACTCACAGTACTTATATCCACATCTAATTTTGTTCTCTGTTCATTTTGTTTGCTTCTATCCTGATCTTGCTTTCTCTCTCTCTCTCAATCTATCTCTCTGTCTCTGCTTCATACAGTACTTTCAGTTTTATTTTTCCATCTATCTCTATTTCAGCCACAGTGTTCCTGTATTTTCTGTCCATGGTGTTTTGTAATTAACGAGAGAGGTAAATATAGGATCAGGGGATCACATGGACAGCAGCATAGGCCCTGTGTAAGCTGCATAGATTTCCTTTTGGTACAGAGCTAAAGGAAGTCCAACGTGCACATTCTTCCTGCAAGACCAGACAAAATGAAAACACTGAGCTGCACACAGAGAGGCTAGTTGTAGAATTACTCAACAATGACAAAACATTTCATTGGTAAATTGCCGTGTAAGTGTTGTCATGTTAACAGCCTAACAGCCTAAACCTTGTGTTTAGATAATGTTTGTTTCTCCTGTGTTCACATGAATGTGAATTGGCCTGTGTGTATGTGAATTGGCCTGTATGTATGTGTATTGGCCATACACATGACACATACACATACACTCACAAAAACACACACACACACACACACACACACCTCATATCCCACAGAGCCCCACACCCACCTCACCCGTCTTCCTCGGTATTCGAGTCATCTCGTCTTTGCATTCACACTGAATACCTCACACGTGCCCCGCACTCGGTCATCAGAGAGGAGTGTGCCCGCTAAGAAGCCTCCATCACAGGTGTCTCTAGACGTGGCACCACCCTCCCTCAAAGGGAAACAAGAGGGGTCGCCTCTTACTTGGCCTTAATGTAGAGAGCCCAGCTGCCTAAACAAAAAAACATTTTTTTGTGGTTTTTGTGTGAGGAAGAGCAAAGGAAGTCAAGAGAGACAGAGAGAGAGAGAGCACCTGTGGTTGTTGTTGAACTCCTTTTTCTTGAATGGCCTCTGTTTTCTCTTACATTTGTGTGTCATAGGAAAAGCTTTCTTGTCTGTTGCACAGCAAGCCCATTCGGTCAAGAAAGCACACAATACAACATATTTCACAATCAATATATTTTTTTTTTTTTTTCAAAATTGATCTATCTATCTGTCTATCTATCTATCTATCTATCTATGTAAATGGCTGTAAATATGATTATGTGTAAGTCATTGACTTGAAGCTAGCTGTGCTAAAACACTGTGCGTGTGTGTGTTTGTGTTTGAGTGTGTATTTTCTTGACCATATGCATGTGTCTGTGAATGTATGTTTGCTGTTCACAAGCACTGTGGAAATCACACTTAACACTGCAGGAACTCACAGCTTTTAAGCCACAATTTAAAATAACCAAGCTGAAAGAAGCAAAGAAAAAAAAACCTACCACAGCATGCAAGAGCACAGAGACATACTTGCAACTGTAACCCACCTTAAAGTTTGGTTCCTAAGACCATAGCTTTAGTTTTAGAATGGTTTGAGTACAATAAATATATAAATATGAATAAAAAGAATAAATATGAACAAATAGTAAAAACAAGAAGCTGAGTTTACATGATTATATGTATTTATTTTTCATTCTTTTTTTTGGTCTGCTTGAAAGTGAATATATTCTAAAAGACTTTTATTTTGGTATAGTCATCTCCTAGGTGAAGAGTTTGTTTTTTTCATTGGAGAGTCCACTTGAATGAATTTGATTAGGCCTATAGACGTGATTGATAACCCTCTTAAGAAAAATAATACTGGTGTAATAATCTACCTTTTCTAAATCTACCTATCGTATCGAATCATTTTACCTTTCCTTGTACCTATTTTTCTACGTATATTGTTGAAGCTAGAAGACCTGTGGTTTTTAAATCTCGAACTCCGGTGAGTTGAAATACTCCGCTAGCATTCTGCTAGCGAGTGATTAGCACCGTTAGCTGCTAGTGCATTCATTTTAATAGGATGATTAGCATGCTAGAATAACTGAGCTAACTAATTAAAAACCAAAAAAGCTTTTACTGTATTGTTCTTTTAAGTGCTGCTATTGTAATGATATTTTCTTTATGTGTGTTTTTGAGTAATATAGAAGTTCTTAAAGCAACACCAAAGAGTTTTTTGTACCTTAAAATAATGTTTCCAAAATCGTTTCAGTGGTTCATTAACTCGTAACAGGTTGAACGGCACTTCTGCATTCGCTTCCCGGCCCTCTATCGGCTATAACCGCACTATGTAAGTTTGCCAGATCGGGTAGCGGACCTGTAGTTCGATGGAATGACACATAAGAAAGTACAAATTTGACTTGCATCTGATGTCGCAATACATCGTACTTTCATAAAATCATGCAATATATTCTACTTTGTCTGTGGACATCGTTATTTCCAAAGCCAGTGCTGGATAAACAAATAGTGCGTGCGACAGAGGAAAAGTTCTTTGGTGTTGCTTTAATGAATATATTGAATTACATGATTTTAATATGACCGTTGATAGTAACAAACTCCTAAGTCATGGGTCACCAAACTAAGGCCCGCGGGCCGACTCAGGCCCGCCACCCCCCTTTGACTGGCCCCTCTGCCCTTAATGCCGAACCTTGAACTGGCCTAAACTATCCCATAACCAGTTTGATATTTAGCACTGACCATGGGCGGACTGGCCATCTGGCATACCGGGCATTTTCCCGGTGGGCCAACGCACCTTTTGGGCCGATAGAATATAGGCTATATATATAATTTAATTATTTTGGCCAACAATCGGCCCAAAGGAAGGACTATCAGCGGCCCATTGGTTCAATTTCCATATTGACACTGGACTGATCCAATAACAGCTCACGTCAGGCCCCACCCCTCCCATTTTGGCTCAGAGCCAGGATTCTGTGAGCGCATGAAAAATTAATCGAAGTTGCCTACACGAAATTGCGGCGGGTGCCAGAACAGGTAGTGACAATTGTGCAAAATTAACACCAATGTAGAAGCTTCAAAAATACAATATTGCAAGTAGGCTAGCATTATGTCAGCAACATGTTGAAGTTCGTTGAGTTTGAACGAGAATGTAAGCAAGCATACAGAGCAGAGGGACAGTGAGCAGGTGGTGGAGAGTGCGAGCCCAGTTGAGGCTACATGATAAGAACTCAGTGGTGGAGCAGGTAGGCTATGTGTGACATGTCATGCTGACTATGATGATTATGATGACTTATTAATTGCCATAATGTAATGATATGGTAGCCTAATGATAACATAGTAAGGTCGTGTTGTGATTATAATAACAAATAGTGCAACTTAAATTTTCTAAATGAATGATTTGCAAACCCGGACAGCAAAATAGTGTCAAATCGACGTTAATTGTTGGTCAGATTGATCAGTTTCCGTCAGACGCCCAAAATTCAACATCGATGGCATGAGTGGTGGTTGGTCTCTCAAAGTAGAGAAGGGTTCTATCTTGGAAGGGTTATCATGGTAAAGAAGGGCTAAAAGACTGTAGACTGACGGAAATGTAGGTTACAAAACGTCACGTCATGCACAAGCCAACTAAGCTATATATAACCTATACGATAGGCTACTGGAAGACACTAAAGATAATTAGTTCATGTAGCTGTATGTTCCAAAATGTACCAGCAATGTAGGTAGGTACAGGGGCGGACCTGCCATTAGGCATGGTCCGGCAATTGCCTGGGGCCTCGGCCACCAGACGGCCTCGTCATCCCCGTATCGTATTTGTTTTTTTTTTAAATAAATGATCACCGCATCCAAACAATATATTCTAATCCATAATAAAGATTGAAAAAATATTTTGCCTCATGATTGCTCATAAACTCATCATAAAATCAAATGACTGCAGGTCCGCTTTCTGTCACCATAGCAGCAACTAGCTATGAACGAGGTCTTGGTGAGGTGTGGAGTTGAGCGATTGACAGCAGCCATGAAACGTTTCCAGAGTGGAAGTGATAAAAGAAAAAGAAAAAGCAAGGAGGAAGAATCTAGAAAGAAATTGCCTAAATTAACCAACTTCTTCCAGTCGAAGAATTCTTCCACGGAAGAAAGTAATTTGGATAGCTCTTGTAGCCTAGGCCTACTACATAGCCTATTCTTCTACTGATGATGATGATTATGATGTTGATCTAAGTGAAACAGTCGTGAGGGATCACTGTCACTGCCGAAGTCCGCACTGGTGCTGTTGGTGCTGCTACGTACACCATTTCAGTAGCAGAAGCTTTGGGTGCAAACGAAACCAGTACGTGAGTAGCCCTAACACAATACCTAGCACTAGGCTACAGTTATCAGTGACGACCCTGCGTTATGGCCAGACACCGGAAGAGATGTAGAGCGAGTTGAAATCGTTAAAAAAAAAAAGGCCCTGTGCAAATTAAGAACTTTGAATTTCCTCAAAAATGCAGATAAACCACCCAGAAGATTCACGGTTGAACATTATTACATGACCATAAAAAATGGAGAAAAAATAAACAGAAAATGGCTAGTTTATTCGGCCAGTGCAGACGCTGTTTATTGTTTTGATGTCGGCTTTTTGGAAGATCGAACACCTCATTTAGTTCAAGACGCATTGACACTCACTCTCTCTCTCTCTCCCTCTCTTCTACACATAGCCTACACGGACAGACTCTCATACAGTACATAGCTACATAGAGTATATTCACACACAGAGACGCCAAACCCCTAGCCTTCTCTCTCTCTCTCTCTCTCTCACACACACACACACACAGACCATTCATAATTGTAATACTTTCAAAGGTGTTTACTAATGTTTTTTGATTGTCATCTATGGCAATAAATATTTGTTGTATTTGAGTATGCCTCAGCGTCCCATTATTACAGAAAAAAGTGTGTTTTAGTTTTAGGGTTGTGGTGTGTGTGTGTCTGTGTGTGTGTGTGTGTGGGGGCTGTTAGGGGCCTCGGGATCTTTTGCCTTGGGCCTCAAAGTGTCCAGGTCCGCCCCTGGGTAGGTAGTAGCCTATAGCCTACAGGAATAAAATATTTCCAGCAATAGCCCTGTTTATTTTGTGTTGTTTCAGTTGTCCTACAGTGATAACTGGTATAAATTACATTAATGTCTAAGACAATCTGGGTAATTTAACTCTTTACACAGTAATTTTTTGATGCTGCTCTCAATTGTAGCCTATTGAATAATTTGAAATGATACTTTGAATTCAAGCAGAAACTCTTCTTTAATAATTGCTTGTATAGCCTACTTGAATATGGAGATCATATGCTCCATGCCTACCTATGATCAGTCAGAGAGATAACCAATGGGGCCTAGGCTACATCACTTTCAGTGCTCCATGACAGTTGAAAATATATGCATATTTAAGGGTAATGCAAAGATTTTGTATTTAATTAGGAGTGCCCGACCGATTTGAGGGCCGCTTGGGCCAAATATGCCAGGGCCGATTTTTGGTCCCAGTCCGCCCCTGGCACTGACTCCGAACCAGCACCAGAACTGCCTTGGTGGAAAAGACATAATAGAGGCACCTCCTTCTACTTTAAAGTGCATTTTTTAGTAAGTAGTGCTACATAACAAAAAAGCAAAAAAGTGTATTTGTGCTTCTGCTTTTAAGTGTGTGCTTGTGCAAGTGTATGTGGCTGCGTAGTCTGAGAAACCTAACATTTTGCAAGTGTAAAAAAAAGCATCTGTAGTACCTGCATGATATCAAGCAGATCAATCTCTTCCTAAAAATGTGCAGGCCCTAGCATTGCTTTAGTTTTAGCTTTAGCATCTTTGCACTAGTTGGGAACATTTGTTAAAAGAAATCAAAGGAGATAGTCTTTCTAGTTTTTTTTCATGATTATACAATGGCTAATATGTTATGGTAAGTATGATGTTTGGATGTTAAAAAAAAGCTAATGCACATTTTTTTAATTAAACAATATAGAGACAGCCTCTGATGCGGTTTGCCTGCTGGCATAGACCTCTGAAGTTCGCCTACAAAAAGTACCCAAAGAAGGAAGCTACGTCAAGGGACTCTGAAATGGGCAAGACCACTCCGGTGAAGTGAAATTGAATCACATGCAACCAGTGTTCAATTTTGATCTATCTATCTACCAATCACATGCAACCAGTTTTCAATTTTGATCTATCTATCTACCAATCACATGCAACCAGTTTTCAATTTTGATCTATCTATCTACCAATCACATGCAACCAGTGTTCAATTAAGTATTGTCAGCAAAATACTCTGCCCACTTTTGTGTCTGACTATTAGAGTCCACAGATATTGCTCCTGAATAAATGTAATCATTTACCACCTTGAAAGGTTATTTAAATTCTTCAGGAGCCACATCTGGTGTCCTTTTTCATCTCAGCTGGAGAAACAGGGTGGCAGAGTGTGACATCATTTATGGCAGAGACTGTTTTGGGGAAGTAAGGCAGTTGCAAATGTCATAATATATAGATAGATAAAAGATAATAGACGATTCTACAAAATGGTGTTCATCAAGCTATTCAATTAAACATAGCCTTAACCTCATGTCAAAACCCCTCTTAGTGATGTGTTCATTTCGATCGGCAAAAAATGTTGTATGAAAAGCAATGATGCTTAAATTATGCTGCTTACAGTTGTGTCATTAGCCTAGGAGTTATCTACACAAGCGGGTATGGTTTCTACGGGCACTGCACTAGCTATCAATTAGGTGCAGAGCGTGTTTACAAGGGGGATGGTTTATCTTTGCTTATTTTCAGAAGGGATAGCATCATTCATTCATTTCAAGGCTGCACATATTCCCTGAAGAGCCCAGAGAGAGAGACAGGGAGAGAGAGAGGGGAACAGGGAGTGGAGCTGGCTGCCCTGCTGACAGTGTCCCTGTTGGCACATTGGCTTAGGCCTAGCTGGCATGGGCAAGGTTGGCACAAGCGTGTGCTGCTCGAGGCCCTGGGGGCTTGGTCAGCATCTGAGGTTTTTTCAGGGGGATGGCGGGCAGCACGCGCCAACCTGCTGGTGGAGAGGATGCCAGGGCCTCTCTGGGATGCCCCCACCCCACCCAGTACCCCTCACCACTAAGAGGGGAAGAGGAGTAAGTTACTGGGAGGGGTGTTCGGGCAGGGATAGGTGTGTGTGTGTGTGTGTGTCTGGGGTG
>NC_063208.1:24801814-24819314 GCF_017589495.1 Alosa alosa | reverse complement strand
TTTACAGCACAGAGGGAGGCTAACAAAACCCTAGAGATTGTTGCAAAGCGTGTGTATAATGGCAGAGCCGGCGAAGAAGCAGCGGAAAAACCTTGACGGAAGACGCAAAGAAAAGGAAAAGAGCTTCAGACCGAGCGAGGGGGAGTTTCGTAGAGAAAAAGCATCAGGCTTGCCTGGTGTCCCTTTAAACCTTATTTTCTTCTGTGTGAAAACATATGTATGTATACATATATATAACATATGTATGTATTTCATGTTAATTTATATGTTTAATGACATATTTGAGTAGCCGTAGCTTGGGGAGCCTCCATGCATTCTCCAGTGTCTTGTTCCCTATCAGTAGAACCTCACCCAGACTGCTTGTTCCCCATCAGTAGAACCTCACCCAGACTGCTTGTAGAACCTCACCCAGACTACATGTTCCCCATCAGTAGAACCTCACCCAGACGGCTTGTTCCCTATCAGTAGAGCCTCACCCAGACGGCTTGTTCCCCATCAGTAGAACCTCACCCAGACTACATGTTCCCCATTAGTAGAACTTCACCCAGACTGCTTGTAGAACCTCACGAAGACTACATGTTCCCCATCAGTAGAACCTCACCCAGACGGCTTGTTCCCCATCAGTAGAACCTCACCCAGACTACATGTTCCCCATTAGTAGAACACTACATGTTCCCCATTAGTAGAACCTCACCCAGACTACATGTTCCCCATCAGTAGAACCTCACCCAGACGGCTTGTTCCCCATCAGTAGAACCTCACCCAGACTACATGTTCCCCATTAGTAGAACCTCACCCAGACTACATGTTCCCCATTAGTAGAACCTCACCTCGGACGGACAGATGGAGCAGAAGTGCTGTGGACACTGAGGCGGGATGTCTCCAGTGTGTACCGCGTTGTGCACGTACTTCCTGATTCCACGGGCTTAATTAATGGAGGTGACACCAATTGCACATCTGCAGAGGTGCGAGAAACACATATATTTCTGTGAGCCCACTCCACCCCACCCCGTCGTGCCGCGCCGCACTGTGCATTGTGTTTGCGTATCCTCCAGAAAGAAAAAAAGACGAGAAAAGAACATGTAGAATAGTTGGAAAGACATAAAGAAAAACATGGTTGTGCTGCTCATGGTTTTGGAGATGTCATTCTCATACTTGTAAATATTGTGGCGTGAGTGTGGTGAACTTGAGTGTTCTGATTAGAGAAATGTTGACATCCGGAATCAGCTGAAGTAGTACACACACACACACTCTCTCTCTCTCTCTCTCTCTCTCTCTCTCTCTCTCTCACACACACACACACACACACACACACACACACACACACACACACACACACTCTCTCTCTCTTAAAAACACACACACACACACACACTCTCTCTCTCTCTCCCCCTCGTTGGGCCCTATTATGACCGTCTAAAGCTCATGGTCGCTAGTCAAAAGCTTATTCAAATTTAGTAGGATGTCCAGTCTACACTGGGATTGTTTTCGTTATCAAACGTAGGGCAGATGGTGCAACAAGGCATTCCTAGGTTTCTTAATCAGTCATGGGTGTGTTTGGGGCGTAAAATCCTTTAAACCAATGAGAATTACAATTGTCATCCCCTTTAACAGCGCAAAGCGCGACGTCAAAGAATGCATCAGTATTTTGACAGTCAGCGGGACATTTAAAGGAGTCTGCTTGGGAGACCGTATGGAACAGTCATTCCACTAAACCTTGCTTTACTTAAACATAGCATAGTATAGCCTTCACACATTTGCACTCGTCTATTATTTGAACTCATTGGCAAAGTGAAACTAACTTCACTGTGGTGTCAGGTAAAGACAAAACAATTATACACAGTAAGTTACTTTCACTATTGACTTTATCCTGCAGAGGAGTTGCTTATATCTCGTGACAGTGCATCTTCAGCTGTGCTCCATACGTGTCTCCCACCTCTCCCCTAATCACCTTTAACCAATTTGCAAATGATGGTGAATAACTACTCATCATGAGATGTACAGTATTTCGTAATATCTTTATTCTAATTATGTTTCCTATTGTAATCATGTAATTTGTAATGTTTTGCATAGACGTGTGCTGGTGTGCGTTCATGGATGATAGAAGGATGGTGCGTTGTGCACCTGCCAATATGACTTGACAATGTGCTCTTAAAATAACACATAGACAACTCGCCATAGACATCTGACCAGGTTTGTCTTGGTCTGTGGCGAAATGCTTTTTAGGTAGTCCAAGTACAATAGCGATTTTTAGACAATGCGCTAGGCCACTCCCTAGGTTGTTAATTACCACACCCCTGGGTGCATTTTCAAAAAAATAGACAATAAGAAGATAAACTTTGCGCCGGGTGGAAAATGAGTTTTATGCCATGTACCAGGGTGCAAAATAGGGGCCTTTCTCTCCCTCTCTCTCACACTCTCTTTCTCTCACAAACACACACACACACATGCACAACTCTCTCTCCCCCTATCTCTCTCACACACACGCACCCCCCCTCTTTCTCTCTCTCTCTCACACACAGACGCACACACTTTCTCTCTCCCTCTCTCTCTTTCTCAAACACCCACACACACACACACTAACATACACACAAACACACACACACACAGACAAACACACAAACACATACTCATCAAATCCATTCCACGTCCCCAAACACAAAGGCACAGTCAACAAGTATAGGTACGTACAAGGGATTAGATCAAAGCTGAATACAAATGGGCACTCTTTTACATGTAACATCGTAGGCGCTTGCATGTCCACAGCCACTGTTTCCAGCAGTAGGCCTAGACTATCGTCCTGCCCACATCCTTTCCACATGACTTTTTTTATTTATTTTTTTATTTGTAATATTATTGTATAAAGAGCATGCAACAACAAAATCAACTTAGACTTTAGATACGTTTTTCTTTGATGTATTGATTGCTTCTTTACATGAGCCAACTGATTGCTATTGCAGTGGAATAGGCCTGCTCTAGTTACTGGAATTCCCGGTAACACTTTACTTGACGGGTGAGTTCATAACACATTCATATCAGCTGTCATAAACGGCACATAAAGCATTCATGACTGTTTCATGAGACATAACTCAACATTCATACCAAACCTTTCATGAATGTGGAAGACAGAACAACAACAACTTGTCAAAGTAAAAGTCCAACAATCGCAAAGCAGCATGTCGTCAAAATGCAAAATGTCGTCATTATGTCTTCCACATTGTTGAGTCATGTCTCATGAAACAGTCATGAATGCTTTATGTGCAGTTTATGACAGCTGCTATGAATGTGTTATGAACTCACCCATCAAGTAAAGTGTTACCGAATTCCCATTATAATGCAAGGTAGCTTTGTCGACCAGCGACAAACGAATAAAATAGCCTACCTCATGTGATGGACATTTTAGAACATAGCCTACACAGTGCTTCTAATGATTAAGAGGGACTTATTTGTCACATACAGTTACAGAATGCTATATAATAACTACAGCATCTTTAAGTTGCATATAATTCGTTGTCATTCACTGTATGGCTGTCAAATTAATAAATGTAGGCTGAAACTGAAAAGCAGTATTGCCATCTTTAGAGAATCACGTGAAACGAGCACAAAGTTTATCCACCTCTTATTAGAGTTTATCCACCTCTCAAAAGAGTTGATTCACCAATTGCAACTTTTAACATTCAAAAAATCACACTGTATTATCCACATTCACAATATGTACACTCATCAACACTCTAGGAACCTTTTAATACCATTGGTATTGTTATAATCATTGGACAATAACCTCCACCATCATCAAACATGTTCTGGATGCGTTTTTTGAAAATCCGATACCGCATGGCACAGTCCACCTTACCATGATCACAGAATTCATAGTTTACCCACCTCTTATTTTACCACTACACCACTGCACATAGGCAAATCTAGCAGGTAGGAAAGTTTAAGTGGATGACGTGAAAGTGAAAGTTAGACATTAGAAAGCCCAGCGAAAGTTAAGGTTGCTTCTGACACAGTACAAAGAAGCAAAACTGGTGCTCTGAATACCGATTCTGATTCCGATTGCCTTTGATCGCTTCTCTTACTGACGCATTTAACCGCAATTTGGATTAACACCTGCTTTTACAAGACAAAACAGACGTGTGCTTTCATGGTGCAGTTTCCCTGCATACAGGGGAATACCTAATTAGAAGCATTTTACGCTTCTTCTCCCATCTTTTTACATGAAACTCCCACTTTCCCCTGACCCTCCTCTGAATGCATATGCATGACACGGAAAAGCGCAAACTGCCATTCTCAGCTCCTGCGACAGGCAGTAACGGTTTTACCTAAGTGCGGCCTGTTAGTACATACCACGCCATGTTTTTATGCACATGTTGCGAAGAAAATACACCTCAAGTGGACGCAAAAGCGATAGTACATCTACCACTCTGTGTCTATTTTGTCTATTGAAACCAAAAATAGTGTAATTCCCAAATAATTTGCTGTTGTGAATACAGTATTTTACACCCAACAAGAATAAAGGAAGCAAAATACAATAACCTGCAGATGTACATGGAGATTTGAAAAAGCTGTTGTTATTCCAAAGAAAGCTGTTGTTATTCCAAAGAAAGAAATGACTGACTACAATCAAATTACTGGTACTTTGCTTTTTCCAAAGACAATACATTACTGTGTGTGTGTGTTTGGGGAGGGGGTTGGGCATATATATCCATAGGCCTCTAGAATCTTTCAACTGCAGAAACAAACCTGTGCACAAGTTTTACACACGTTTTATGAAAAGTCGACTTTTTGTAGAGCATTACCCAAAAGTCCAATTCATTTTCATTTTCATTATCTGCATTCGGGCAGCCATGGCCTACTGGTTAAGGCTTCGGGCTTGTAACCGAAGGGTTGCTGGTTAGATCCCCGACCAGTAAGAACGGTTGAAGTGCCCTTGAGCAAGGCACCTAACCCCTCAATGCTCCCCGAGCGCCGCTGTAGCAAGGGTTAGTGTGTTCTTCACCTCACTGTGTGTTCTCTGTGTGTTCCCTACTTCACGGATGGGATAAATGCAGAGACCATATTCTTTGTACAGTATATATGCCAGTATACTTGGCCTAGAACATTTACGGAAATCCTCTAGGAAGAGATTGAAAGGGTCTATACCTATATATAGAGTATATATTCATAGGCCTATACTAAGGCAATGATCAGATGGTGCTCAACAAAGTAATGAGTATTTGTACATTGAGGACTGAGTGTAAATACTGTTAATAGTGAAGAAGTGTAGCATTTTTTATAGGTTTTGTTTGAAAAACGAAATCAAGTTACTTCCTGTGAGATTTTTGTGTGTTAGGTAGAAAATTGTGTCTGGTGTTTTGCAAAATGTGTTTTAGGAAATTGAAAACTGAGTCAAATTCTGAGAATTAGTGTATGGTTTTTCAGATTTGGTGTGAGGCTATGGTGTTTGAAAGATATGTTTAGAAAATTGTGTGACAAGCAAAGATTAAGTGTGTAAGCAATTGAAAAAAACTGTAACAAAACGAGGTACAGGAGAGCAAATTGTACAGAAGCATGTAGAACTTTATGTGGGATACAGATGGCAAATTAAATTAAACATTTGAATATACAGAGTGAGACAGACAGCGCAAAAAAGCAGAGTTAAGAACCGCAGCTGATGGAGAAGGAGAAAGGCTGAAAGAGGAAACAGGGGGATGAAGAGAAGTGAAAAAAGAAAAGGACTTCATCCTTCAGACACAGTGAAAGAAGAGATGAAAAAATGAGAACAGAAAAGGAAAGATAGAGATAAGTGAAAATAGAGAGAGAGAAGAGGAGAGATAGAGAGTGAAGGCTGGGGAGAGGTTGAGACTGAGGCGGTGTGGTGTGGTGTGGTGTGGTGGGTTCACATGAAGCGGAGGTGTGAACTCCGGGTCAGGCTTCGGCACGACTCAGCCTCTCATTTGGAGATTCTCATTTTCAGCTCCCCGATTGGAGGGCAAGAAATCGAACCTGCCAGAAGCCCTCGGGCTGAACGCGGTCGAGGTGTGGAAGAATCTTTATCTCACACGGACCCTGCTCTCCGTCTCTCTCTCTCACACACACACACACACAGACACACACACACCCTCCCGCTCGCTGGCATTGCGTCGTTGCCAGGCCGACGCCTCTGTTTTCCCCCCACGGCAGCCGCACGGCTCCAGCCGAGCACATGAGATGGACGCACAGGCAGCAGGGGCCGCGCCAACCCCCTGGTGGTTTCCCACAATGCACGGCGTCTCACGTCGCCTCACTGCGGCCACCACCAGTGTGGTGTCTGGGGGATTACAGGCAGGCTCAGTGCATGCGCTGGATAAGATTTGAAGCTTTTGGCTGATGTTCTTTGTGCGAGGTATCAACACTGATCGCTGATCGGATATGGGCTGATGCCTTCTGTTGATCTAATAGGGCTTTGGGTCAAGGTCCCTCTCCATGCATCAAGATATGAAACAATGCAACAAGCCTGTTGATCAAGCCTGTTAAACTCAAAGGGTCTATTCACATGGTATGGTGTCCATTGCTGATTATACTACATTATACTGTACATGCACACACCTGTAGTATACATGTCCATACATTATACATATACATTAGGATAGGTAATGCACATGACTATACTCATACAAGATCCAGTACAAGGTAGACCCATAGGCACACAGAATTCAAAATCCATCTCCCAAAGGTCCTCCGATTTAAATTTTTGAATATTTCACATATCATGAAGTCTACGTTGACAGACAGCAGTCTTCTTGCCCAAAAACAACACAATGTCCTGGCCAACTTCCAAGCAGGAGCAACACAGAATATTATCTGCGGCTTACACAAACACCTCTATCAAGTTCTTCCTCTGACTCTGATTATTTGCCAAATCTGATTCCTCCATTATTATAGGGACAACAGAATCAAATCAGACACTCACCCTGATTGGTCTTCATCACGTCACATGACCTGGTATCATGCCTGGCACCGTGACGATGTGGAGCCCTGCCCTTTCACGGCGGGGTCACGGCATGACCTTTGGGGTAGCACGGCCCTGTCAGTCTGCCGTGTCGAGGTGGCGAAAGATGGCCCTCTTGTCCCCTTTTCCCAATTATGTCACGGGGTATTAGCCGCCACGTTCCCCAGCTCAGCCGCATAAATCACAGACGGCTAATTAGGCCCGACATGTACTTCTGTTCCAATCAGAGCCCTGTCACGCGCCCGAGTCTAACATGGGTGAAGGGTGTTTGTTGTTGCCCGCAGTCAATCGACTGCAAAAAAGCACACAAGAGAGAGAGAGAGAGAGGGAGAACAAGGCTAAATTGAGGGAGGAGAGGGAGGCCTTTTGGGTTGTGTTTTGTTCACACTTTGGAAATGTTAGTGACTGTTTCAAAGCGCCGACTGCAGACACAACCCTTTTGAAACATACGAACACACACTAATGCCCTAATGAAACATTCAAACACATACTAACACACTCCACTGTCATCTTACAGCTAAAAATGATTACAAGAACGTCCTGTGATGGAATTCAGAGTTAATAGAGTGTGTAGTGTGTGATGGTGTGTGATGGTGGTTTAATATCTAATATATCTATGTGCAATAAGAAGGTAATAATATTAGATACATAGATAGATAGATAGATAGATAGTTAGATAGATAGATAGATAAATAGATAGATATATAGGTAGATACTTTATTCATCCCGAGGGAAATTTTAGACATCCAGTAGCTTAGACAACCATAACACAACAAACACTATACACACATATAACTCACATGCATAAACATCACTCATAGAAATGTAAAGAGTTAACAAATTGTGAAGTGATTGCAAATGTCTGATATGGACTGATATAAGTGATGCAATGACCATGATAAGGTGCTTTGGTAGAGTATTATAATACTAATAAAGAATATATGAAGAACACTTCACTTGAACCCTGTATTCATAAATATTATAGCAAGTGGCATCATTCTAAATGAATATAAATAGACATGACTACACTCATGTAGCACTATTGTTGTGAAATGTTGTATAGAGTTACGTAAGACTCCATAAAGAGCATTTGGGGAATAAACTGCATTTGGCATGAGGCAAATATATCAGTCATTGTCAAGAGGTGAAAGTAATTTTATTATCAATTCTAATACTCTAAGTTGTACTTAATAGACTTATCTCAATCATTATAACACATATATATATATAATATATACTTCAAAATTCTTCAGTAATGTGTTTATAATACTTTATGGATACTGGGTTTAAGGAAGGTGTTACCAAATTAGGATATGACATGATGAGCTCTTTGGTCATGTCACCAAACTATACATTTCTATATACAGTATGTGACTGCTGAAAACTATCTGCACTATCTGATTTTTTGCACTATGTCCAGTGCCCTCTTGTCCCGGGCAGGCCGAAGCTACGAGGTGTGTAATGAAGCCCCAGAATAAAAGACTAGATCGGAAAGAGACGTCTCGACACTTGAGATTGGCTGGAGTCCAGAGAAGCGACGGTCCAAGAGTGCCCCAACTCCCATGGCGACACACACAACAGGCTCGGTCAGGCGAAATGGACGTCCACCGGGGACCCTCAGAGAGATGGCCTGCAGATGATGATTATGACCTGCACACACAGCACACACACACACACACACACACACACACACACACACACACACACACACACAAACACACAGTGCAGATATCAGGCGATATTGCATATGATGCTGATCCTCTACCCCCACACCTCCCAAAGTCCCCCTACACACACACACACACACACACACACACACACACACACACAACACACACACACACACAGTGCAGATATGAGGCGATATTGCATATGATGCTGATCCTCTACCCCCACACCTCCCAAGGTCCCCCTACACACACACACACACACACACACACACACACACACACACACACAGTGGATGAGATGGCGTATCGAGCGGCCTGGTGGCTGCTTGTATTGTCAGAGGAGCTTGTGTGCCTTGGCTCTTTCACCCTCAGCTGAACATGTAGTGGCGTCTAGCTGGGCCCCTGACAGAGAAGTGCACTCTAGAGCCACCCATGAATTGCTATTTTTAGGAGAGGGTAAACACTCTGCTTTGTCTGAATTATCCCCAGTGACACACATGTGTGTGTGTGTGTGTGTGTGTGTGTGTGTATCTGTATGTGTATTTGTGTGTGTGTGTGTGTGTGTGTGTGTCTGTAAAAGCTGAGATTTCTTTCTCTCTCTCTCTCTCTCTCTCTCTCTCTCTCTTTGTTCACCTTTGTCATTCTCTACTAGCAGATATTGTCCATCTCTCTGCGGCTTTGCTGAATGGGGAACAGATCATTTATCAGATGTTTTGGAAGATGTTTGGCTTTTAGATTTGTGCAGGGCATGTTGTATGCATTTCCCTCTTGGTCCGGAAGCAACTATTGATATGCTTTGATCTTGTATATTTTCCCCTTTAGGAAATTACCTTTTATTTTATTATTTACATTTATCTTGTGCTTTGTGTATTCCACATTGGGACAGGAACAGTGTTTTACAATAAGTAGACTTTTAGCTTTGCACTTTGTTGAAATGATTCCCCAGCATACTGTGCATTAATAAAATAGTAATACACTCTACAGCATAAAGCACATTTGTATTATTATTGTATTAGCTGCACACTGCACAAAAAACATTCATTCATTCATTCAATTAATTAAATTGAAAAAGCTTTATTGGCATGACCATATATATATGTCTAGAAAATATCAGAACATAAAGTAACATATGATCATAAATCATAAAGCATAAAGCAAGATTATAAACACACACACTCACACAGAGATTCGTACACACACACTTAATTCACTATATCATGCAGAACTCAGTGATGGCATGGGAAGTACCTTCAAATGAATTACTGCAAACTGAAAATCAAATGGGATACCTTCTGTAAAGTGGTATCCCATTTGGGATTTGTGGTCTGTAAAAAAATGGCTAATGGCTAACAAAAAGATACAAAAGCACAATTGGTGATGAGAGATGCCTTTATCTTAACAGCTGCCGTGGATCATTGTGTGTGTGTGCGTGTGTGTGTGTGTGTGTGTGTGTCATTTTCTGTAATAGGAAGGTGTTGAAGCCTCCCTGAGAGATATACCTGTGAGTGTGTGCTCCCTGCACTCCAGTGTGTGTCACTTTGGGAAATACTGATTTGTGCACCGCAGTGCAACACCTGCCAGAGGCTTGGCCAGAGTTGCTCTCACTGCTCGCGACAGCTGAGCATACACACGCACACACACACACACACACACACACACACACACACACACACACACACACACAGGGACACCCATATACAAAAACACATGCACACACACACACACACACATACACATGCAAGCAAGCAGTCAAACGTGCACGCACATTTACACACACACACACACACTTACAAACACACCATAGATGCACATAAACATTTACACACACAGATACACACACACACACACGTAAGAAAGCACATACACACGCACATTCACACACACACACACACACACACAGACACACAGCTTCCAGAGCTGGAAAATGTAATAAGAGGCTGGTATGAGAGGCCGTGTGAGCGTGAGCGTGCCCAGACTCCCTGGGACTCAGCGGGGCCGATATTGCAGCCGTAGGCAGGGGAGCCTGGCAGCCGGTCCCTCCTCTCTCCTCACCTACTGGCTCCAATAACAACCAACAGTGGGGACTCCCGCCGACCGGCCTGCACGGAGCTTAGCGGAGTTAAAGCCTTACCAGCCTCACCTCTGTTCTCCCCTCTCCTCCCCTCCTCTCCATTCCTCTCCTCCCTCTTCTCCCTTCCCATCTCCCCCTCTCCTCTCTTCTCCTCTCCATTCCTCTCTTTCCCTCCCCTCTCCTTTCCTCCTCTCCTCCCCTCCTCTCCTCATTTCCCCTCTTCTTTCCTGTCTTCCCCTCTTCTCACATCTGATAAAGTATTAACGGCCTCTCCTCTCTTCTCCTCTCCCCTCTTCTCTTCCCTCAGATTTATTCTCTCCTCTCTCTCTCTCTCTCTCTCTCTCTCTTGCCAAGGCTAGGCGGAACCGCGCCACATCACCAGGGTGGGTCGCTGGCGCCTAAACCGCCCCTGAGCGCCGTGCCACGCCATCACCTGTCACTTCCGGAGCCGTCCCATCGCCATGCCGACACATGGCCAGGCCACCGCCACGTGCGAGACGAGCGACTTCAGATGGAGTCTGGAACGCTCTCTTCCGCCAGGTCCCCCTAGGTGCGACCTCTTTAGTATATTCATTTTTCATTACTATTAATGTTTTGGCAAGCTGTTATTTTGGACATGCCAAATACTTTATAAGTGGTAGTCTTTCATCAACTTTACTGCAAATAATGTATTTTTAGGTTATTTTATTCAGATAAATGACGTGATATATCCTGATAATATCTGTGAAATACATAGGCAATACTGTATACATGTATTATCTTTTGTCAACTACATGTCCCACAAATGTGTGCATAATCTCAATTATATCACAAATACAACAGAAATAAAAACATTTATGGAAGATAAATGCCTTTAAGGTAGATGTCTTTAATGGACGGCCTTCCTCACATATTATCCTATGCCCGTATATCATTTTTATTTATTTTATTCATTGCTAAGTCCTTGCCAAGAAATCACAATACAATTAATTCAGTTATTCAAATTGCATCCTTGTTTGTTTATGTTTAAATTTAATTGTATTATTGGGTGAAAAATATGGTAGCTAAAATGAGAATCTCAATATACTGTATAATAATGATAAATGAATGAAGCCTGATCTGCACACACACATACACTGCAGCTGTAGTCAGTGAATCTTCCCACATATGTCAAATATATATCTGGCATGTTGAAAAGCAATGAAGTTCTTGTAAATCATTTCAAACACTGTTAGTTAGTATAGTTGGTTTTATTGGAGAACACTGAAACACACATTTAGACATATGAATAGAGAAATGAAAGAGAACAAGAAACTGAAGACATTTTTAAAAGATCTCCATCAGATTTGACGGCCCAGTCAGATGAGATGTCACTTGTTAGGGTCACTGTGACCGCTTCAGACTTCACCATGGCACTTTAGTGGACTCCTCTAAGAGCCCTCAGTCCTCTCTAAATATCACCTCTTCTGTCATTTCTCCCTCCTCTCTCTCCTCATCTCGTTTCTTGCCCTCTCCTCTCCTCTTCTCTCCTCTTCTCTCATTCTCTTCTTCTCTCCCTGGTCCCCCTCTCCTCACCCTCCTCCGCTTTTCTCCTTCTCACATGTCCTTCCTTCTCCTGTGATGTGATCAGGTCAGGTTTATTGATTTTCATTACCCATTGTCTCTGTGGGCTTTATACAGCCCAAGACCTAAATTGCCTTGAGAATGCACAAGGAAAACCACCCCTTTCTCCTTCATTCTGTATTATATTCTCCTCTCCATTCCTCTCTTCTCTTCTCTTCTCTTCTCTTCTCTTCTCTTCTAATATCATCCTCTACTGTATTCTCTCCTCTCTTCTCTTCTCTTGTCTTGTCTTCTCTTATTTTCTCTTCCCTTCTCCTCTCCTCTCCTCTCCTCCTCTCCACTCTTCACTTCTCTTCTCTTCTCTTCTCCTCTGTCATCCTCTACTGTGTTCTCCTCCTCCCTCTCCTCTCCTCTCTTGTCATCCTCTACTGTGTTCTTCTCTCCACTCCTCTCTTCTTTTCTCCTCTCCTCTCCTCTCTTGTCATCCTCTACTATATTCTCCTCTCTTCTCCTCTCTTCTCTTTTCTTCTCTTTTCTTCTCTCCTCTTCTCTTCTCTCCTCTCCTCTCCTCTCATCTCCTGTCCTGTCATCCTCTACTGTGTTCTTCTCTTCTCTCCTCTCCTCTCCTCTTCTGTCCTAACCTCTCCACAACTCAGTGAAAACGGCCCGGCACCACAGTGGAGGTGACCAGGACTCTCCCGGCCCCTCATTAACCCGTCCCAGGGTCTGGGTCTGAGGTCCATCTCAGCACCGCAACCCCCCCCCGTGCCCCCGGCTGGGTTACGTCTTCGCTGGGAGCTTCTTGAGTGGGCGGCAGTGGCGCTAGGCATAATGACCTAACAGATGGGGTTTTCAGAGAGTGGTTAAAGGGAACAGCGGGAGGCTTCTCCAGGCCTGAACAGAGGCAAGGGACACTGGAGTGGGGGTGGGGTGGGGTGGGCTGGTATGGGTGGTTGGAAGGGTGGGGATGGAATGGGGGTTATGACAGCGAGAAGTGCTTTTCCTAGGATCTGATGGGCCCCTAATGTTTTCATATGAAGGTTGTGTTTAGGTTAATTACATGCATGTGTTAAAACATTTTTTTAGGGATTTACAAATTTCTCTTTGTTTGAGTATATGTGTGTACATATAAGTGTGTACTGTGCAATGCAGATGTATATGTGAGTTTGTATGTGTGTGCCTGTACAGTATACTCTTGCATGAGCCAGTGTGTATTGTGCTTTTGTGTGGATGTGTCTGCAACTATGTGTAAATGTTACACTTATGCTTATGGCCGTGGTTCTCAGCAGACACTTCTTTTCCCTAAACAACGTACAATAATAACAATAAGATTATCATTAAAAATAGTATAAAGCAATTATACAGCAGAATAAAGTAATTATATAGCCTATGTAAAAATACATTAAAAAACACAATTGTAGCAGATATAATAGCAAATTGTCATGACAATAGCCATAAACATATACAAACCGAGACTCTGTAAGGAGAATCAATTAGTTAGAAAAGCACATAGGCCTATTTATGCACTCGTGTGTATGCATCTCAGAGTGTACATGAAGTGAGTGTAGATATACAGTATGTATGAATGTATGTGTGTGTGTGTGTGTGTGTGTGTGTGTGTGTGTGTGTGTGTGTGTGTGTGTGTGAGAGAAAGAGAGAAAGAGAGAGAGAGAGAGAGAGAGAGAGAGAGAGAGAGAAAGAGAGAGCATGTGTGCACCCCAGCATGTCGCTTTGGAATGCAAATGGCGAGCCAGTTGTGGTCTTTGTTACCTGCACACTGCTAAACGTCGACTCTCATCTGATCTAATGGCTCTGTTTTCTTTCCACCCTCCTTTTTCTCTCCTCCTTTTCTTTCCTCCTTTCTTCATCTCTCTCTCCATTCAGGAGGCGTCGCTCCGCTCCCTTTTGTCCCGCCGTCCGCAGGTGTCACGGGGTCAATCGCTCCCTCGTTAGTCTCTCGGCGCGGCCGATTGGTGCCCTCGTTATCCTCACGGAGAGTGTGATTGGCAGCTGAATCGGCCCCAATGAAAGCTTACATAACCTTAATTAGCTCATAGCGCGGCGATGTGAATGTTGTCACCTTTTGAGCGTGAGCTCGTCCATATGGACCATCCGTTGCCTTTCATGTGGATTGGAATTTAATGAGTGTTTACCACTGTGATCACCAGGGTTCAAACACCTTGTTTTCAATACTTTGTGCTGTTTCGTATAGGTTAAAAGGTGTGTTGAACTGAATTCAGTTAATATAAGATCTTATACATAAGAATATTACATAAATAGTTTTTTGTCGCAATGTAACAAATCAAAACAGTTCTCGGATTGTGTAAATAAATCACTGTTCTGGACTCAATCATTGCTGGGACAATAATATTTGCTTTTCTTTTCACTGGCGTTGGAGGTGTGTCGCTGTGCAAAATGTCAGTAACAAGGTAATTTAGCTCTAATCTAAATTTAATTCCAATCGCAGTAACAAGGTAATTTAGCAGACAGGGGGTACTATTAGTCTCTGCGTGGTATTTTACGAAACTATAATGACTGCTTTGAGTAACTAATTTGCAATGCACATACAGAACCATTTGTATTCATTAGAGTTCATCTTTTAAGAGACTAATGCAGTCTCTGGCTTATCTGTTATGACAACTTCACTGATGAAAATTGATTGAAGTCAGGTCAGTGACTGGTCCATGACACTGTCGAGATGAATCTTTTATGTGTCTGTGCCACAGCATCGCCATATGGTATGGTGGTGATTACATCTGGCTGCAGACTAGAGTATCCTGTGCTTATCCTATGCAGTGTCAAATAAAGATGTTGTCTCAGCAGTTCCTATTCTCAGAGCTATGCATTATAACTCACTCAGCAGTACTTGCAGGCATGTGTTGCATAGAAGGATATTTCTCTCTCTTGTTAATTACCAAATTACTTAATTCAACAATATAATAAATTGGATAATTCTGATTAAAATGCAGCTGTTTTTAAGAGGCCTTTGGAGTTGTTTATGTAAAAAAGGGATTCAGTAGTTTCTGTAATTTACTCTTATCATTTGATCAAATTGCACTGATCCTTATAATATAAAGCAAACTAATGGTATTATACCAGTGGTATAACAGGCACAGACACACACACACACACACACACACACACACACACACACACGCATTAACACACACACACACACACACACACACACACACACACACACACACATACACACACACACACACACACACAGACACACACACATGTCAACTTCCTAAAATAATGGCAATTTTTTTTTTTTTTTGCCTAGGCCTAAATCATCATCATTCAATTTTTTGGTTAACTTTTTTGTGTTTTCTGAAAAACCTGAAAAAAATGACATGGCATTATTCATAGAGGAAGGTGACGATATGTTTTGTTATAGACTACACTATTTTACTGATCCATATGTTCTCTCTGTAATCACCAGGTTACACTGTTCTGAATGGTCATGGACTAAGAAACCTGGCCCTGTGAGGCCCTGTGGGGCTCTGTGCTGTCTGGTCATCTGCCCCCACTGTCCCCTCTCTCTCTCTCTCTCTTTCATTCTCTCTCTCTTTCATTCTCTCTCTCCCTCTCTCGCTGTGTCTCTGGCATAGAATGTGGCCTACCCTCCGTCCCTCTCTACCTGTCTTCCTCTCTTTCTCCTCCTCCTCCCCCTCTCCCTCTCTCTCTAACTCTCTCTCTCTCTCTCTCTCTCTCTCTCTCTTCCCCTCAGTGGAGCAGGTCATGGCCGGCCTCTATCACGCCTCCCAGGGCCCTGATGGGGGTGGTGGTGGTCATGCAGGTGGTGTGTGTGTGTGGGGGGGACAGGACGGACTGCTACTGCTGCCGCTGGCCCTGCGGGGCTCAAATCAAATGCTTGTTTGGGCTCGTGGAGAGGCCTTCACGGTCTCTCACCTCCAGCCCGGCACCGGCCGGGGGACCCCGAGGAGGGGCCCCGCGAGCGTCCTTCTGCCCCACTCGAAAGGTCATCCAATCGCGGCCCGCGGCTCCTCCGCAGGCACACCCGAGAGAGAGAGAGAGAGAGAGAGAGAGAGAGAGAGAGAGAGATGAGGGAGGGAGAGAGAGAGAGGCACAGCTTTTAGCCCCTTGCCCTCTCCAGGGGTGTGTGTGTGTTTGGGCAGGGGGGGGTGGGTTGCGTGTGCGTGTGTGTGGGGTTGTACTCCCATAAAGCATTAGGGACCTGTGTACGCTGATTGTGTTTCAGGGCAGCAGGGTACGGCCCAGACGCACAGCACACCAAAGGCCCCGTGTGTCACTGATCGCCACTGCACGACCCCATTCTACATCTCTCCCTCTCTATCTGTCTATCTCTCTCTGTCCATCTCTCTCTCATTCTTTTGCTCTGTGTGTGTCTCTCTCTTGATCTCTCTGTCCCTCTCTCTGTCTCTCTCTGTCCCTCTCTGTCTCTCTCTGTCCCTGTCTCTCTCTCTCTCTCTCTCTCTCTCTCTCTCTCTCTCTCTCTCTCTCTCTTTCTCTCTCTTTGTTCTCCCTCTGCCAGGTTGCTTGGCTGGCTTCTCCTGTGTGTCTGTAGAACAAACAGTTCCAGCCTCAGTAGTCCAAGGGCTCTTGCTGTTTTCTCCAACACAGACAAGTGGTAGCATTACAGTATACTAAATTTTGTTACACTAATGTTAAAACAGATACCCTAATACATAGTCACTGATGCCTTGCTATATTCTAGATGTCTAGATTCTATTGCACTTCACTTTCTAAGAAAACAATTTTAATCCCACTCTTTCAAAATTATGATCAAAATATGATGCTATTAGGTGATATCTGGTATCATTGTTCAGTGGAAGGATGATATTATAATAATGCAAGACTATTACTGTACTTCAGTTGTACTGTACAGTGTATTTGCCAATGAAAAAAAACATTCATGATAAATAGAAGTTATAAAGCTCAGTTGTTTAATTAACACAGTAGAACAAAACTGCCAATCAAGTCAATAAGTGTGTGTAACAGAATAAAGACTTTGCCTTTTCCCATTGGTAGTAAATCCATAATTGGCTAAAACAACTGTGATTTCTGAGTGTTTTTAGACAAAGTCACAGCGCAGTGCTGTTTTCTATTCATTAGATCGATCCCCGTTGATCACACACACAAAAGCTCATCTTGCTCTCGTTGTCTAATCCTCTTAAGCTGTCATTAAAATCGGCCTGTGAAGCCATGTCGGCTACCCATGTGTCATCAGGGGCCCGGGGTGGCCGAGCGCCCGGCCAC
>NC_063208.1:24789314-24791814 GCF_017589495.1 Alosa alosa | reverse complement strand
TTACTCTGCCACTGTGGAGAGTATCCTGACACAGAGTTTGGCAGTGTGGTATGGCAACAGCTGTGAGAAGGACAGAAAGGCCCTCCAAAGGGTCATCCGTGCTGCTGAATGTTGCTGCGGTTCAGCTCTTCCATCCCTGAACGAACTCCATCAGAAGAGATGTTCGAGTAGGGCCATCAGAAGAGATGTTGGAGTAGAACTATCAGAAGAGATGTTGGAGTAGGACTATCAGGAGAGATGTTGGAGTAGGACTATCAGAAGAGATGTTGGAGTAGGGCTATCAGGATTTTAAAAGACACCTCCCACCCCGGCAGCAGCCCATTTCAGTTACTGAAATCAGGCAAGCGATTCAGGAGCATCGTGTCTAACACAGAAAGAATCAGGAGGAGTTTTTATCCACAAGCTGTTAGGCTCCTGAGAAACAAACCATGACATGCACCTCCCTCATGAACTGCACAATGCACCTTGCACTTTAAGCCCTGGATCTATTTTTAGTGAGCACTTTTAGTAGTACAAGGGTTTATTGTATTCATTGGTAGGGGTAGTCTGGGGGTATATTTTTTATCCTTATTTTAGCTTCTTATTTATTCATGTTTTAAACTTAAAGGTTGTATAAGCGATTTCAGGCCCAAAAAAGGCCCAAACATAAATGATCACATTCATCTGATCTTTCCTAACGATCCGCAAGCTGCCTGCCCCATAAGCAGGCCGTCAACAAACTGCGTCTCTGTAGGGACCCTAGGCTCTGAGATTTGTACAGAAAAACAATTGCTACCAACAAGGGTTGGTAACCCACTCAAAAGCAAAATAAAGTGTTTCAACCAATAACTGACGAAATGTGCGTTTAGGAAAGTTTTAATTGTACGGGAGGGAGGGGGGACTAGTTTTGTTTGAACATCAACAGAAATGACGTATCCCCGCTATCGCAGATACAACCTTTAACTTTTATTCTATAATTTATTATTACACCACTATGTGATAGCACAGTTGGAGTGAGTCACAAATGATGTGACAAATAAAGAAACTTGAACTTGAACTTGAACTTGAGTGAGAGGGATGAGAGAGAGAGAAGAAGTGAAAAGAGGAATATAAGGGAGGGGTAGAGAAGAAGTGAGATGAAAGGTATTTGGTGGTTCTCACTGGCCGGGGCTGTCAAACGGTCAGAGACAGTGCAGGAGACAGAGGGCTAACACCTTTCCAGTGACATTTAGACTGGCAGAGATATACGTTAGACCAGAGAGCATTACAAAAAACACACACACACACACACACACACACACATGCACACACACACACACATGCACAAGCACACACACACACACACCTGCACACCTGCACACACATACACACACACACATTTTATGCACATTTTATTTGTATAGTGCATTTCATACACAAGGCAACTTAAGGTGCTTTCCACCATCATAAACATACATCTGGTCTTTAATCAGACCGAGAAGACGCATGTAATTGGTTTGTCAGTTACTTTTCATTGGCTTTCTAGCAGAGTTAAAGTCCAAATCCTCACTCTGGCATCAGAACACTTGAATTTGGACCTTGTCATCTTGCTCTGGAACCCTTCTCATCCACTGTGGCCCTCTGATGAGTGTCTGCTATCTGCTATGTCAGCCTTCCATCAGCACTATAGAGGTTGCAGTCAAGACTCTTTTCTTCTGTGGTATCTCATCTTCATTCTAGCAATCGTTTTGGGATCTTTAAAGACTTACCTGTTACCCTTCTTTCTTTCTAACTAATGAATGTATTCTCTTATTCTAATCTAAATCTAATTATATTTATTTTAAAATTGTAGGCCAAATGACATAAATATAAACATATTAATTCATATTAATGTAACGTCCACTGATGTAATTAGTACATTTTGGCAAATTAGTAAGTAAGTTTTGGACAGAAGCGTTGGCTCAAAACCATAAACATAAACATAACATGGAATTCCGTAAGCCCCACACAGAAACACACTCCTACAAATATACACCACTACCACATACAAACAGATGGCCTCAAAGACACACACACACACACACACACACACACACACACACACACAAACACACACATACACACACACACACACACACACACACACACACACACACACACACACACACACACACACACACACACACACACACACACAATGCAAAAGTGTGTGTCAGGGTGCTTTGACCTGTGAGCATCTGTTTTCTAAACAGCTGAATGACCTCATGTGGAATCAACACTAGGTGTGAGGGCTTAGGCAGGGGTGTGAGCCTCAAGTACGGAAGTGTATGTTTGTATGTGTGCGTGTGTGTGTGTGTGTGTGTGTGTGTGTGTGTGTGTGTGTGTGTGTGTGTGTGTGTGTGTCTGTGTGTACAGTATGTATGGGTTTGTGTGTGTGTGTGTGTGTGTGTGTGTGTGTGTCTGTGTGTGTGTGTGTCTGTGTGTGTGTGTGTGTGTGTGTGTGTGTGTGTGTGTGTGTGTGTGTGTGTGTGTGTGTGTGTGT
>NC_063208.1:24749314-24786814 GCF_017589495.1 Alosa alosa | reverse complement strand
CACACACACACACACACACACACACACATACAAATCTGTGCGTCTTCAGGGGACGAAAGGGGATTTCAACTTTATATATAACCGACGTGTTCAAGAACAGAGAACAGGTGACAATGAGTCCCTCTGTTACAAGGAAGATGACGTGTGTTTGTCATATCACAAAACTGCTATGTAGAGGTGCTGAACTGAGTCACGGATGCAACAACGTGAGCCACTTCAGCAAACAGCATCTATCCATCCATCCATCCATCCATCCATCCATCTATCCATCCATCCATCCATCCATCCATCCATATCTCTCCATCCATCCCCCTTTCTCTCATCTTTCCCTCTTGTCTTTGTACAGAGTAGTGAAAAGGGGGAGAATATTGGTTTTCCCTTTTTTTTTCCTTCTCTCCAAACCCCCAAACCCCCCTCACCCCCCTCACCCCCCACCACCCCACCATCGCCCCCACCCCCGCCACCCCCACCACCCAGTGAACTTGTACTCCCTGACTCTAGATTGACCCCACGGCAAAGAGCCACATCCCCCCCTCTCAGCCCCGCGACACACACACAACCCCCCTGGCTCTCAGCTGAAAACACACACACATACACACACACGCACACACACACACACACACACACACACACACACACACGCATACTCAGACACTCCTCCTTCCGCACGTTCCCTTTCGCCATCTCACTGAAGTGAGAAAATAAGATGGCATCGGATCTATTAACACATAGTGGCTGAGTGCAAGGGATAGGAGAGAGAGAGAGAGAGAGAGAGAGAGAGAGAGAAGGGGAACCCCTGATCCTCTGCATCCCCAGCTCGGCCTTCTCAGGCCTGGGTCACCTATGATCACTGACTGGGTGAAGAGGGTCTGGGATGGATGGGATGGATGGATGGATGGATGGGTGGAAGGATGGATAGACAGATAGATAGATAGATAGATAGATAGATAGATAGATAGATAGATAGATAGATAGATAGATGGATAAATGGACCAATACACAATTGGACAGATGGAGGGATGGATGGACTGATGGATGAATAGATGGATGGATAAAGGACTCCATATAGAGCTTCAGTCACTGGCTGCTTGGAGTTCCATGCTGGGTGGGTGGGATAGAGAAGGCTTGTGTGTAATTAATCAGGACATGGGGGGCCCAGTTTGATGGTGAAATGGTGGAGGGGTTGGGGGGTTGGGGGGCATTGTATGAGTTGGCGGGGGGTTGTGACTGCTGTTATGTTCTCGTTCAGACTTGTCCCTGTGAAATCTCACAAGCTCGTCAACAGGACATGACATGCATTGATCAGCAGATTGATCTACCTGCAGATGTGGTGATCAATGAGAGAGAGAGAGAGAGAGAGAGAACCTGCCAGGCCCTGTGAGATGGTGAGATGGCTGGAGAACAAAGGAAAAGAAATGAACATCTATCTGAGATCACTCACAGGAGAGGCAACAACAACCACGTTTCAGGCCATCTTGATTATAGATTCATTTAAATACGCCTATTGTGTGTGTATGTGTGTGTGTGTGTGTGTGTGTGTGTGTGTGTGTGTGTGTGTGTGGTGTCTATCTGTCAGTCTGTTTGTCTCTGTGTGTGTGTGTGTGTGTGTGTGTGCGTCTGTGTGCATGTGCGTGTGAGTGTGTGTGTACATGACCGTGTGCGCGTGCATGTCTGTCTGTCAGCCTGTTTGTGTGTGTGTGTGTGTGTGTGTGTGTGTGTGTGTGTGTATGTGTGTAAGAGAGACATAGTGTGTGTTTTATATGACTCTGTTTGCCTGTTAGTAGGGGAGAGTGAGAAAACACCTTTTCAATTGTTAGTCTGGACTGAGAAAAGCCTGCAACGCATCAGCATCTGATTGCCTGCAGGTGTGTATCTCTGTGAGAGAGAATGAGAGAGGAAGAGTCCGAAGAAGAGTGTATGTAAGAGAGAGAGACAGAGAGAGAGATCTGTATCCTAGCACGTGCCTTTTTGAGCTGAACTTGATAGTGCTGTGCAATGAAAGTGTTTTGTTTTTGAAAAAAAGTGTGTGTGTGTGTGTGTGTGTGTGTGTTTGTGTGTGTGTGTTTTGCCAGGGTGTAGCCATTCGCCCACGTGTCAAGAGATGCACGTTTGTTTCTTCAGAGTCTTTTCTCCATGCAACACGTCACCTTAGCAATATGCTGCTGGCTCCAATTATTACACATTAGAGCCTTCACACGGTACACAAGGAGAGATCTAATAAGCATTTCACACAGCGATCTTCCTTGGAAATGGGCAAGCACACCTCCACTAAGAGATGTGTGTGCCTTCCCACTGGAAATTCCGCCTGATGATGAGGTGATGTGTGCATCCATGTTAAGATCTTCCCACTGGATATTAAGCCTGACAATTAGGAAATGTGTGCATCCAGGTTAAGATATCTTTATCTGTTTAAGCACCCTTACTTGTGATTAAGTAAGTAAAAAGTCATTTGTTCCTCTCATGTGATACTATTATATTCCATGTCACTCGCCCTATAAGCCTAAATGGAACCCAAACCATAACCCCTAGGTGCATCATGCATAAATATCCGAAGATAACATATACACTGTGCATTTTACATGAAAAGCATTATACTTGTCCTAAATAGGAGGTGATTTTAAATCCACAAGATTTTATTCAACTTGCACCACTGAGTTGCTGTTTGATTTTGCATTCAGGTCGGTCTTATTATCTGCACGGTCCAATCTGGCGTGTACATGATGCAGTCTGTGTCTCTGTATCTATGCGCAGCTTAAATAAATAGACGAACGCGCAGAAGTCTGTTGGCCGCAACTCGAGACCATCATGCGACCGACTGGCCGTTCGTGCGCCCGCTCGCTTTGGTGTCCAAGAGCATCCGGCGAGCCGAGCGCTTTCGATACGATGCGACGCAGCTTCAGCCTTGCCTCATCGTCTGCCCACCACCTAACAAGATATTTACAGGTGTGAAAAGAGACGTATTATAAATACAGTGCGAAATTCTTCTGTTAAGCGTGGCCCTTTCCAATATGGCCAAATTACTGGAACTGCCTGGGGGGGTTAGAGGAGAGATGGGGTAGGCTAGCGTGGTGCTTTTCGGAAAGGGGTGTACAAGAGGAGGGGGGTGTAGAAGGGTGAAAAAAAATGAAAAATCCAAAAATCGTCTTCATGTCATCTCGTTTTTGGCTGCGTTTAATAAAGGGAGTCGAGGCGAGGCAAGGAAAGGCGAAGCTCGAGCGCAAGTCTTAAGATAAAGTGTTAAAATATACAGTGCGAAAAGCTCGCTCAAAGTGACAGGAAATTAAAACGCTCAGAGGAACTAAAGGGAGGGGAGCAGGAGGAGGAGGAGGAGGAGGGAGAAGGAGGAGGAGGAGAAGGGAGGTGCTGCCAGCATGGAGCCCAGGACCAGGACTGCTCGCCCCACAGGGGAGGAGAACGCAAGCACCGCAGACTGTGTGCTGGAGAACACTCTAGTACATGCAGAACACAGAACTCATCATGCCGCTTGTGAAGGGGCTCGGGTGGCATGGAGATATGACTGATTGGAGACATTTGAACTCGAGAGAGTGCAAAGGTGTTGCTACATGCACAGAACTATAGAGATGCACACACTTGCATACCACTTCCCCAACTTTGCCCGCACTCAGCACAAACACACACATACATACATATACACACACACACAAACACAGACACACACACACACACACACACACAAACACCTATACATGCATGCACCCCCAGCACACACACACACACACACAGCACACACACACATACAGACACATGCACCCCCAGCACACACACACACACAAACACCTATACATGCATGCACCCCCAGCACACACACACACACACCCAGCACACACACATGCACCCCCAGCACACAAACAACACACACACACACACACACACACACACACATATATACACTAAATTCGGAGGGTTTGCAAGTGGAGTGGAGAGGTGTAGGTGCCCTGTTGTGCGGTGGCACACACAGACACATGGGCAGCTGAGGTCAGGGCCAGCTCTGCCATGGCCGCACGCCCAGACAACACTGGAGCTAGAATGGACACAGCCCATGTGGTACACACACACAGATACACATGTACACAACAAACACAGAGAGAGAGAGAGAGAGAGAGAGAGAGAGAGAGAGAGACGCACACACACACACACACACACACACATTCACATACTGTTTACAATTTGTCTCTAACACATCTTTCTAAATATACACAGTAAATGCTCTGTGATACCTGGTTATTGTACCAGTATCCCTCCACACACACAAAAAGATGAATCATTTATTTGTTTATCTCTGACATGACTGTTGTGCACTGTGTATCCCAAACCCAAAAATAAATTGCACTGAACTGTAAAAAGCCTTTTGTAAATATTCATAGACAAGTACACTCTATTCAGACTGCACCTTCTCTGTGAGAACAACCTGAGAGGTTCTGAATATTATTCATGGTATTAAACAGGTAAATAGAATATTAAACTGGGAAATAGAATGACGATTTTGTCACCAAAAATATTTTCTCTAAATACATTCACTTTTAATCACTTTCAGACAAAATTCTATTGTGAATAATTATTTTAAATAGGCAACAGATGATGGCATAATTACCCACTTAGATGTAATTTCCAATAGCAGGCAAACCATCTAATGAAATAATCATATATTTGGAGTATTTAGGTTTTTGTCTGTTCCCATTCCTCATGACTCTGTCATTATTCGTCCCCCTAAAGCCCCCTCCATGTGCCAGGCTATGAGAGTGAATGCTGCAAACACAGAAAATGCTAAACAAATGTTCAAAAAGACCTCAGGCTCCCCAGAATCCCCAAAAAACTCCACTTGTTTTTATTGTTGGATTTTTTATTATTATCATTTTAGTTTTGATGAATAGCATTCACAGATCAAGCCCTCACACTCATTTACTCGGTCTCTGCCCTCCCTCCCTCCCTCTCCCTCTTTCTCTCTCTATCTTTCTGTCTCCGTCTTTTCCCCCTCCTGCTTTTTAGCCGGAGAGCGATGCGGACTGAAGGGGCCTCAGGGCCCTTTTCTAATTAATAGAGCCGACCGCTCGGCCCTTCACCAGTCCTGCTCCATCTCCTTTAATGAGAGGATTAGAGCGTTGCATTAAGATGTATTTAACCTGCAGCACTAGCTCTGTTTCAATAAGTATTAAACAGGCCATTACATGCAGCGTAGGGCTCAATTAATGTGGACAAAGGCGACCATGCTGAATGCGTTAAAGGGGTGTTTGAGGGGGGTGGGTGTAAGCATTGATGTGCAGGGTGTGGGGGTGTGGTGGGCTTTGCATTTAGCATCTGTCCATGTTAGCTCAGGGGGAACACGAAGCCAGAGAGGGTTCAAGCGGGCGAGAGGCGCAACGTTCGACAATTTCCGCATTCGATTATTGCAAGGGGGGAAATCCCTTTATGCAGACCAGAGTAAGCCCCTTGCTGCACTAATGTCAATGGAGACTTGTGGAATTTTACCAATAAATTGGTCATTTTGTCTTTCTGGATTTGTTGAGGTTTTTGGAAAATTGTGTCATAATCTGTAAGTGTTTGGGATCATTTCAAGCCCTAATAGTGTAATTTTTTTTAGTGTTGGATTTTGTAATAAAATAACTTAAATATTAGACCATGCTGCTGCCAGCTACTGTCGGTTGTTATCATGCTAGCTAGCCTCTTAGCTAAGGTAACATTTTAAGCGGAGAAGTGTAATTTCTTTGAAATGACAACTAGCTGAATAACACTACTGACATTAGTTAAAGTGGATAGTTTATACTCAAGCGAATTTGCAACAGTATATTAAGTTTAAGGAAGTCCTTCAACTACTAGTCACTTGTTAAGCGCATAGCTGTATTGCCATAGCTACTACCATCCACTTGTATAGCATTTTAAGCTAGCGTTAGCTAGCTTCTTCTTCGGTTCACATGACTAATTAAATTATTCATATCATGTCCTTAAGAATGATTCATTGGTATCATACATGATTATGGACAATAATACTGTGAACACAATTATGTTTATCTGTTGTTATTGCTTATTAAGAGAGAAAGTTTATTTAGTGATGTAGGGTGACACTCCCACTTATGCAGACCGGAACTGTCCTGTTTTGCTCCCATAGTAACGAATTACGTTGCTCTATCTTGCTAGTAATCAAGGATCTTTGACGAAGCGGAATACAGGAGTCGCCGCTCCTGGCAGTGACATCACAGAGGAAGAGGCTGGCTTCAAAGGTTGACAATGGTCCCCATGGACACCAGTTGATTCCGAGGCCAGACACAGGCCAGCCACAGGCCAGACGCGGGCCAGATGCGGGCCAGACACATTCCATTTAGTTGCTGTTTGAACAGAGCCACATGAAGACAGCTTGCCTTAAAAAGTGTCTTTTTCAGAACAAATTGTTCACAACAGAACTCAGATAAGCATACAGTTTGTGCACTCTCACACATGCATAGAATGTGCAAAGACACACCTACCCATATCTGATCAAGAGAGAAGTGTGTTGACCACATTCATACACATGCATACCATATCTAAACACTTTCGATGCATCCTATCAAACATAGGTTATCTCACCAAAAATAGTGAATAAGAACACAGTAAAGAAATATCAAACAAGAGTTTTTTTTAGGATCAGTCAGTTCTTTTTTTCTTCCTTTTCTATTAAATGTTTTTAACATTTCAAACAAACATAAACAAACTACATTACTACATCTCTCTTTCTTTCTTTCTCTCTCTCTCTGTTAATATTGACTATGATAAATAATATTATATTCATGTTAACAGGGTGCATGACCTGTTATAACATATATATATATATTCAGTGCTCGTTATGGTCACCCAATAGAGAGTAATTAATTTCTAACATTGTCACCCACTCCAATTGAAAAGAAAAAAAGGCCATATGTCGATGTATGCCACAGAAGTCCATTTTTCTAAGTTGTTGATTTCTCTGAAACAATAAGCCACACGCGGTGCACCGTGCCAAGGCCCCCATGCCGAACAATACAGCCATTGTTGGTTCGGGAGAAAAGATCCCCAAAAACCGCAGGAGGGGGGAAAAAAACCAAGCTGTCGTGGGTGCTGCGTTTATCAATTTTCTCTTCCTCGCCCACGGTTCATTTGTTCGTAAGGTGGCGAAGGCCCAAAGTCGGGGCCCAGCGGGTCGTCGCGTGCGCGCGTGCCACTCGCCTAAAATTAGACATCCCTGTATCAGCCCCGCTGCTGCCTCTTTTGCAGCGATCCGAGCGCTCCACCTGAGGTGACGAGAAACTGTGGTGGAGCTCGTTGGAGAAGAGATAAACAAAACGACAAAACACCTCGCACAATCTGAGAGCTCTCACAGTCTGAGGGCTTTGTCACAGGCAACAGTGCTGGGAGTATTGTTTTTTTGTGTGTGTGTTGTTGTTGTTTGTTATTTTTTTCTTTCCTAAAATTGTTTTGCCTTGCCTTTTGTGTCATCTTTGAGTTCTGTTAGCTCTTGAGGTAGCATATGTTTTTAACTGACACGGAATTGTCATTGCACTATGGTTTAAATCTCACAGGCAAAAAAAAAACATTATGTTTTTAAATCTTGTTTGTAGGACATGACAGACATATATCCATATTTAGCACATTGCATGCATCTCATTTCTGACTTTCTACCTGTGCTTTTAATGATAGGCCCCATTTCACAGCGTGAGAGCTTTGGATTGTGTTAATGAGCAGTCACACCTAGTGGGACGGAAAAAGCTTTTCTCAGCTCGTGCCTTACAGCATAGATTAATTCTGCATTTTTAGACAGAGATTTGACTCGGAAAATTAAGCACTTTCAACATTTGCGGAGAGAAATTTATACTTATTTGCAGATGGTAATGTGAGACACACACACACACACACACACACACACACACACAGACAGACATACACAAGGCCATAATGAAGAAGGCAGTTATATCCCCCATGGCCAGTTAAAGAGGTCCTTAACAATGATGGGCTCTAAGCTCATGGTGCTTGGGGAGTGTGAAACTTCTATATTAGCACACCCTCATATTCAAATTCACTCAAGATGACAAAGATCTTTCATTCCCCATGGCTGCTGTCTGAGTGGACCCCAGCGATGATTTCATAAAGCCTGACACGGGTTAAGATCAAAGTGCGCTAGCTATCACAGCCCATTGAGACTTTGTTGGCTTGTATGTCCCACGACAGCATCTTTGGAAGTTGACTGCTGTTGAGTTGAGATAATTGGCTCAAGCTAAATTGCCAGGAACCATCACTGTCTGATACAGCCTTGTAAGTGGGATTTAGTTCTATTTGAGGAAAGATTGAAAATGCTAAAGAGAACTAGCAATTGGAGGCACTTGTCCTTTAAACGAGAACACATGAAGTAGTGACAGGAGCCTTCAGTGCAGCTTACAGCTCGAAGTGCTTTAGCATTTAAGCTAGCCTGTGGGCTCATCACCACAGAAGCTCAGTGGCCGGAGACGAACTAGACTGACAACTAGCAGTGGCTAAGATGTATTCCAGCACTAGTCTCATAGTTCACCATCAAACGGGGATATGCGAGCTGACGTGCACGGAATGTGTGGTGCCAAGCCGCCACAGTGGTGGTTTTTGTTGCTCAACGCCCACTCTGATGGGACTGTCGATTTGATGACTGCGGGAGAGGAAAATGCCTGGTGGGGAGGAATGCCACTGCTACGCTACGGTATGCTAGGCTACACTTTGCCTGCTATTAGCAATAGCCTTTTCTTTTTTTTTTTCTTTTTTTAGCCGAGGATGCTAATCTACTCAGGAAAACATACAGTTACAAAATCCAAAAGTGCCACATGGGTTGCCGCTATCAGGGGATTATGTTGTTAAAGAGAGTGGAGAGAGGGGTGTTGAGAAATGTGTGTGTGTGTGTGTGTGTGTGTGTGTGTGTGTGTGTGTGTGTGTGTGTGTGTGTGGATGTGAGAATGGGGTGGGGCATCATCTGAGTCTGTGCGTGTGTGTGTCTGTGCATGTCTCTTCTTCTGTGTGTGTGTGTGTGTGTGTGTGTGTGTGAAAGAGCGCTCTCTCACACCCGTGCCACTCAGACGGCTCCGTGAGGCTCCTGTGAGGGAACGCGAGGCTGGGGCTCGGAGGCTTGGCTGGCAGGATGCCAGGGAGACGGCAAAAACACCACTCCTGCTGTGAGCTTTGCACCACACTCACTCACACTCACACTTTTTCCAGAGGTATCCCCGGCCTGTTGATCCTGAGATGGGCCTCTTGTGCAGGACCACCAAGGACTGGGGTGGAGGCTGGGGGGCCCCACAGGGGCCAGACAGGTAGGATGTCCGTGCTGTGTGGCGAGAGAAAAACCCAACTGAGGTGAGATCTGACTCCACCAAGGCAGGTATTCCCCTACCTGGCTCTCTCACATGGAACTCCATGTTCGGAGACAATGAGATCCAATGAAATGTTGGTATCAGATTGTGTTGAGAGTTCTGCAGGCTGTACAAAGGCTGGCATCTTTCTAGAAGCTGTCTCACGAAAGCAGCACTGACCTTTTGCTGATTTCTACACTCATGCTCGCTTTGTGCTGGGCCTTCGTAAGACATTGGTTTGCTCAAACTTTTCAAAACAATACATTTGTATACGTTGCACCAGACCAAATATTCCAAGGCACATTTTGTAATGAGGACCGTTGGGAGAGAGAGAGAGAGAGAGAGAGAGAGAGAGAGGTATGTGGATGGGCCTGGCTTCTTTGCATAATCAGAGGTGTCATATTCAGTCATAATATATCCGTTACTCCCTCCCTCTCTCGCTCTCTCTCCCTCTCTCAGGTTTTGACACAGATTACCGTCGCGGCTCAAGGTGCAAAAACCAAGGGACCAGGTCAGGGAGCTGACAAACAGCTATGTGCACAGGCAGGGGGTGGTGGTGTGTGTGTGTGTGTGTGTGGGGGGTTGCGGCCATTGGTGTGACCTCACACTCCATCGAAGTAGCGGCTATCGCAGCCACGCCGTGACCCTGCAGCAGGCGTTACTACAGCGAGGGCGGTGTTCCTATGCACCTGCTCGCACCCACCATCGTCTCAATGTGCAGCTGCCGAGACGGTGCTGGGATGCCACTTTCTCACTGAGGGGCAGGGCAGTCCATGAGAGAAAGTAGAGAGAGAGAGGGGGAGAGAGAGAGAGAAAGAGAGGGAAAGAGTGAGAGAGACAAAGAGAGCAGGAGAGATGACAAGATAGAGGGACAGACAGATAGAGGATGAAAGAGAGAGAGAGAGAGAGAGAGAGGTGTGGGGGGGGACTCATCCAGCTGCACGGAGAGGGCATGTGGCCCGAGGTGACAGACTGCTCTCTACACTGCGTGGGATACTTGTGTGGGAAGATCTGAATTGTAATCAGAGAGAAGCGAGGAGATGCTGCGGCTGTCTCTCTACGGTGGCCATCTGGGAACACTCTCTCTCTCTCTCTCTCTCTCTCTCTCTCTCCAGCAGGCCTGCAAAGCTTAGTAATGTGTCTAACAGGTAATTGAGATTTCCATGCCAGATTTTCAGAATCTTATTCTTATTCTAGAATTTAAAAGCAAGTGTGGTTCCATGATTCTACATAAGTTTCTTGTCTCTATCAGACCTAGATCAGGTGTAGTTGGTGCACATAGATCTGTCCCTGGTCTGAGCACTGGGTGCTATGAGTGCTATGATCTTGATCAGTCTTGATCTTGGCCCGGCGTTTGTACGTTCAAATTCAACAAACACATTTTCTTTGAATTTTTACATTTATACACCTTTTTGTAGACATTCCAAATTGTTTAGAAATGTAATCCTTGGTGCAGCATCCATTTTTGTTCATAGACAATTAAACATTCATCAGTTACTAGTGCTGTCAGTTAAACGCGTTATTAACGGTGTTAACGTAAACCTATTTTAACGGCGTCAATTTTTTTAACGCAAGATTAACGTTCTTTTCGGTGTAACAAACTTTGTTGTTTTTTCACATGCTGTTGCAACAACTAGTAATGTTAGAACAACTACAACACCACACTGGATCTAGCTCCGGGTTGGGCAAACTGCGGCCCGCGGGCCAGATCCGGCCCGCCAAGCACTTTCATCCGGCCCGCCGAGCATTTCATTTAGTTATCAGGCTGCTCGCTATTTTTTTCCTGCGATAGAGACGACGTTGGTTAGCTCTACTGCAAACTGCTTTTCACTCTCCTTAGATAACGTTTACAATGTCAATGTCAAAACATCATGTTAAATAGAGATAACGTCATGTTAAACTAAGTTAACTCTTAGTTATCTCCTTTGCAGCAGATCTAATGTGAACATTATGCAATCCATTTAATTGGGAACGCGTCTGCACTCACGAGAGGGAGAGAGAGCCGCAGGTTCCAGCTGGCTTGTGATTGTTGATAATTGATATCTCCTTCTTATAAGAAAGTTTTAAAAGGAAATCATGAAGGCAACAGTAGTTCCCACTACTGACCATTTAAAAACGGTGAGAGGGCCCAGTCGTAGATACAGCACTAGCCATAGCGGAGCAGGCAGAAGATCATTGAGAAATAAACGTGAATTAAAGCGACTGTCTTATAGCGACAGTGCACAATTTATACATGTGTTAAACAGCATAAAATTACCAGTATTTTTAAGCAATTAATATTTTAAAACAAATACTTTTAATACTAAATTATAGGCTATAAAAAATGTATTTTTTTATGCGTGTGGCGTGGGGGGGTTGTTGTGCGGCCCGCCGGCCAATTTTCGAAACCCAATGTGGCCCTTGAGCCAAAAAGTTTGCCCACCCCTGATCTAGCTAGACCGTGCTGCATGTACACGCCCCCTTTTAGGGGAAAGGGAGCTGTTTGGATAATGGAAACCTATGAATCAAAGTGGGGAGCGAAAATGGCTTATACATACTAAATCTTGAAACAAACGTGAATAAAAGGTACAAAATAAGGTTGGTGTGAGAGTTATCTGTGTGTTTATGGGATTAATGTGACCATTATGTTCCTATTTTTTGCTCTTTCCAGTTTATAGCCTACTAACAGGAGTGTCACGAATGTAGGCACAGTCAAACTGCCCGTGGCTGACTATAAGTTCGGCAAGCTTAACTTTACATGTCATAACATCAACTAAACATAAGTCATACATTCTATCACTTGTAATATGAACGTAGCCTTTTTCCTACAACTAGGTGAGATAATTGGCTATGCCTGTTATACTGAAGTTCCACAGTTAGCTAGCTAGCAAGCTAACCGTTTTACATGGGATATGGCTACGTGCTGAATGGGTTGTAATTACATAGTTTCGACATGAGTAAATTACATACACATAATTCTTCATAACTGCCCTGTTAGTAAAGTGATTGAATGGCCTGTAAATTAATAACTAGATGTAACATCAAGGTGTGATTAGGCTAGCTGTCATTGGAATCAATGATATAATGTTAATTTGTTTTCCGCTAAAATGGGGCGTGATGCAGATTAAATGTAGCCTATCTTTATCACGCCCCATTTTAGCGGAAAACAAGTATGATGCGCCTTTAGTAGCATATGTAAAGGCATGCTGCACACACTTGTTTGGGCTTACGAGCCGGTCAAAGAGTAGATTCGTATAATAAACACCAACGCAGTTCTGAACTCCCGGTCAGCTGAATGGTGTTTTAAATTGCTGTGGACACCGATGCACTCTGCTTTCGACATTCATTTACTGTACATTAGATTCCATTCTTTTCAATACAACTCTGCACACCAGCATAGCACTTTGCCGCCGTGTAAATCACGATTCAGTTATATTTGGTCGACGCCGCTCCATAAAATCCATTGTTCATCTAGTGTTTGCATGTTAAAAACTTCGGCGCTGATGTGTGTGGCAAGTGACAGTGCACCATAGACTGTAAGCCTATAAAATGGCAGTGCACTCATGTCGAAAAGTTCCTTATTTTCAACTGAACTCAAAGATAATGAATATAGTATTTTATGTTTGTTATGCCCTTTATTAGCTATATTTCTGAAGAATATATTGTGTTGCCTCAGGTTTGCTGCACATCTTTTGAAATTTGATTTGAAATAAATAGACCTATGTCTTAAAGTTAAGTTAATGAAGTAACTTGCTTTGCTTTCATTTGAATCCTAATCAAAATACACAATAATTGCTTTATATTGTTAACATAGACTCCTGGAAAGTTCAGCAATGCAAAATAATAGAATTTTAATAATGCGATAAAATATGTGATTAATCGTGATTAACTATAGGAATTCAGCGATTAATCGTGATTAAAAATGTTAATCATTTGACAGCACTATCAGTTACACTTTACTTGACAGTATCGACATAAGAGTGACATGACACTGTCAAGAACGTGTCATAAACAAGTCATAAACATTTATGACATAACGCTTCTGTTATTAAGTGACATTCGGTTTTTGTCATAACAAGTTAGGGTTAGGTTTAGGGTTAAAGTTAGGGTTAGGATTAGGAGGATATGCGCCTTTAGTAGCATATGTAAAGGCATGCTGCACACACTTGTTTGGGCTTACGAGCCGGTCAAAGAGTAGATTCGTATAATAAACACCAACGCAGTTCTGAACTCCCGGTCAGCTGAATGGTGTTTTAAATTGCTGTGGACACCGATGCACCAGTGCGATGCACTCTGCTTTAGGTTCATGTGTCATGACAGTGTCATGTGTTCATGCAGTGTCATGTCACTCTTGTGTCGAAACTGTCAAGTAAAGTGCTACCCATTCATCTTTGTGACTTTGAACACACCTCAGGTACAAGAATGTTTTAAGAATCGTGGGTAGGAATTTGAAGTTAAAAGCCACAAGTTGGCTGGTGAAACAAATATTGAACAAAATACAATGAACGCGCAGAGAGATGCCGAGTATATGTGTGCAATCCAGTCTGATGGGAGCAAATCGTTCTGTATGATCCTCTGATATAATCCAGCGCTGAATCGAGGATAAATGGGAAAGCGAAGTATGAGTGAGTCAGTGCAGGCAGGTGTAGGGTATGTCACGGGTGCGTATCGTTCTGTTTGAGCCAGCCAGACAAACAGTCTAATTGTTCATCTGCAAACTTCCCCTGAAGTTGGAGCTCAGGCCGAGAGGCAGGGAGGGCTCAGCTGTCACTGATTACAGGGTAGGTCTGTATGCTTGCATGTGTGTGTGTGTGTGAGAGAGAGAGAGAGTCTGAGTATGAATAAATGATGACTGGTGTACTGTGCTGTATGTGTATGAGTGTGGATCTGAATTGTGCATGTATGTATCTTTTGTTGTATAAATGTGTGTGTATGTATTCATTATTTTGTGTGTTTGTGAGTAAGTATAATGATGTGTGTTTTGTTGTGTTGAGTCAGTATGCATGTGTGTGTGTGTGTGTGTGTGTGTGTGTGTGTGTTAGTGTGTATGAGTGTATGTGTGTGTCTGTGCTTCAGTGTGTATGCATGTGTGCACGAGCGTTTGTGGTGAAAGTGCAGACAGCTCGGGAAGTGCTAATGAATGCAAGGCATCGCAGCCACACACACACACACACACAGGCTCTGGAGTGCAGGCAGGCAGGCAGGCTGGCATTGCAGGGCAGAGCAGCACCACCAACCCCTCCTGCCCGGGCAAAATGTGAAAGATCAACCGGTTGGAGCGAGCAGACGGGCACCCATGGCTCACTGGTGCCATGTCCTGTAGCCTCCAACCCGAAGCCTGTGACTCAAGGCCCCCTGCTGGGCGCCTCCACACGCTTCCTCCCTCCCTCCAAACACACACACACACACACACACACACCTCAGCCCAACACGGCCTGCTGGTTGCACAACATGGAGTGGAGACTCAAAGGACTCGTTGTCAGGGGTCCCCTCTCTTGATGGCGACGGAATAAAACCTGTCCATTGATGACCTGCTCAGTGGACTTTTAAAGTCAACTCTACACGCACCTTAACAAAGACCTGCTTCACGTCAGAGTGATCGCCTCGATAGCCAGTTTACTTGTGTTATTAACCTTAAGCAGGGGCCCTTTTCAAGTTATTCTAAAAATATAGTGAAAACCATTTTTGAAGTAGGCCTACTGAACATTTATCCAGTAATCACCCATGTACATGGAACTATCCATGGGTTGAAACAAATATAAACGACTAAAATGGAAATGATAAATCATCCATAAGTTTAACAAGTGAAAGTATGTAGATTGAAACTGACCATAGCCCGAGAAGGCTACTGCCGTTACAGGAAAGCTGTGGCATGTTCTGTGGACAGACGTACATTTCCTGTCAGGTTGAGGAAGGTTACGTTGAGGGAACACGCAGTAGGTGAAAGTACCACTCCCACCGCCATGACTCAGACTAAACAATTTTTGGCCATTTATGGTTATCAAAGTTATCAAAGTCTTTAAAAAGGTATTGCATTTAATCAGAGCATATTTTGTTCTTTGAAACTTTTAATTGAACATAAAAACAGCGAAAAACAAATGTAGTGTGGTCTCTGTAGGAGCTTGAGAACTCATCTCGCAAGCGGAATCCTGGCTGGCGGAGCGAAACAGCTAAATGAGTTGACGTTTTTTAGCTCAGGCGCTGTGAGGGGTCTCTGATTAACGAGTGTCAGAATCTCCCTCATGGTTTGCAGGTACAAAACGTGATGCATTTTGATTTTTTCCTTTTCAACTCCTCCTGCCTCCCTAGATAATGGTTGTGGCACTGGAACACCTCTGGCCTAGGTTCGGCCCAGAACTGGTCCAACGTCAGCCTCCGATTTGGGTCTCTATGGTTTCTCCCAGTGCAACGTGCATTTATGAGTAACTTCCTCCTCATTATATGGTCTTTGCAAGTTGTCTGGAGATGTATCTATTCATTAGCCTCAAAAGGGTGTCATGTGTATGAATTATGCTAACAAGAGCTAATTAGCAGATGCAAATGAGGTTAGTCAAAACTGTACTGAAAAGACAGAAGAAAAGCTCCATGGGATAGTTGGAGCGCGACAGCTCACGAACCGCCCCCACGCTGGGCACCAAATGTGATGGTTCGCCCCTGCTGCTCCCCTTTACGGGAGACAGGATCGAACCATAAACACAGACATAGGGGGGCCGGACAGTGGGCCCAGGAAAACTCAAAAGTAGCTGGAACCAGGATTCTTCTTGACTGATTTCCTGTAACACCACCGCTATTTTCCTCCTGGTGTGTGCATGTGGTTAGAACAATGGGGGACAGGTCACAGTTTCACCCCGAAAGTTCTTGGCCCCTTATAAGGGAAAAAAATGACTGGAGAAGCTGATGGAACTCCAGAATCCGGTGCTAGAGGAACACACCAATGGCAGTCGCCCACCAGCTCCTGCCATTATGACATCAGTGCCCCAGACTGTGGTGGAGCTGGCAGGGCCAAGGAGCCGGCCTTCTGCTGTCAGCAGGGAGGGAGGCGAGCAGGCTGTGGGCACAGGGTCACACACACACACACACACACATGTACACACACACACACACACACACAGAGACACACACACACACACACATACACACACACACCTCAAACAGATATACATAGACACACACACAGACACACCAGGAAGCATGGTTAACTAACAGGCCGAATCAGTGGGAGGGTGTGGAGGGGTGCGGGGTTCGAGGGCAGGGGGGTGCCCGACCCCCTTATTTTAGGCATGTCATCAGCTACATAAAGAGCAGGGGCGGCGCTCACCATGGTTTGTTGCCGGACGCGGCCTACCCTTCCACTGACCGTCAAGCTCCACGGCCCCTGCCAAGAATTTTCCACTGTCACCGTCAGATGAGCGCTACAACGCTCAGTGTGTGTGTGTGTGTGTGTGTGTGTGTGTGTGTGTGTGTGTTTGTGTGTGTGTGTGTGTGTGTGTGTGTGAGTATGTGTATGTGAATATGTGTGTGTGTGTGAAAGCTTTGCCTTAGGTTTGTTTGTGAAGGTGAGGCCGCGGCACCTCGCACCAGTTACACACACAGCCCTGCCAAAAAGCCCAAGCTTTGCACACCGTCAACACACTGATGGCCGTTTTGCAGCTCCGACTTCCAAGCATTATTTCTGTCGCCACGGCGGCACTCTGCCCAAGTGACACAAGCAGCTTCCTGCTCGTGTTCGAAGCAACATTGTGCTTCACCTGCGTGGATTTTAATTTCACTCTCTCGCGGTGACTCACTCCCCATGACGAGTGTTTTCGGTCGGTCGCAAGCCAAGCTATGGTGTGTGTGTGTGTGTGTGTGTGTGTGTGTGTGTGTGTCTGTGTGTGTGTGTGTGTGTGTGTGTGTGTGTGTGTGTGTGTGTGTGTTGGGGGGGGGGGATGCTGGTAAGCCACAAACCCCTCTACCGAGCCTCCTCAATACCTACACGTACACTCACATTCCTCCTACACATGGGGGGTCCCCAAATGTCATCTGACCACAGATCTAACCATCTCCCTCACTTGTGTCTCAAGTCTCAGTTGCATCAGAATAAGATTGGCACAACTATTACTCTGAATAGCTTTTTTTGAAACTGTGTCGGTAATTCAATACGATACTGTTGAATCATATGAAAGTGGCAACTCAGGACTCTTCTGTTATTCTGTAGTTTGAATATGTATACCTAAAAACATCACGGTTACACTTTACTTGACAGTATCGACATGAGTGACATGACACTGTCATGAACATGTCATAAACAAGTCATAAACATTTATGACATAGCACTTTTGGGTAACACTTTATTTTAATGTGTCGCTGTTACAGTGTACCTACCTAATTAGGTACAGTGGTACAACCTGTGTAACAACATGTACCATCAGGTACTATCATTGTACTTGCATTATGTATTTGTGGGTACCTACATATAGATGTTACATTGTAATACTGAGTGCTTTTACAAAACTTTGCCAATTTGCCTACATTTTCATCAGAGGCAAAGAGCTGACCTGAGACCTGCTGGATGGGGTAAATCTGGTCATGATAGATTTGATATACAAACCATTCTTAGCTCCAGTCAAGGCCTCATTGTCTTCAGTGTACATGTAACAGCTGTGCTGCTACAACCTTGTTACTCTTTGATACAGTGGAATAAACCTATTAAGTGTACCAGTTAATTACTTACATGTACATATGACATGTATGTTGTGTCTTCGATGTCTTGGAACAGGTCTAATTCACATGTACTGTGGGGTTTAACAGCAGACACGTTTCAACACATCAATTACAGGATGCATGACATCATTGACAGCATGTATATATGTACATGTAAGTACTTCCTGTCAATGATGTCATGCATCCTGTAATTGACATGTACATGTAAGTACTTAACTGGTACACTTTATTTTAATGGGTTTATTCCACTGTATCAAAAGAGTAATAAATGTGTACCAACACAGTTGATACATGTATTACAGTATGTAGGGTAATGGCAGACATGTTCCAAGACACCAATGACACAACATACATGTAATATGTAATTGTAAGTACTTAACTGGTACACTTAATTTTGATGGGTTTATGCCACTGTATCAAAGAAGTAGACCTGTTCCAAGACAATGAAGACACAACATACATGTCATATGTACAACTTAGGGTTATGATTAGGGTTAGGTTTAGGGTTAGGGTTAGGGTTAGAGGTTAGGATTAGGGTTAGGGTTGGGGTTAGGATTCATGTGTCATGACAATGTCATGTCACTCTTATGTCGGTACTGTCAAGTGATACCAAGATCACTTGGTAGGAAGGCTATTCTAAAATCTCCAAGCAAGGCTATTCTAAAACCATAGCAAATCACTCACATTTGCCACATGCAAACATAGCATGCAAACATACGACATCTCTGTTTCAGCGACACATCTGAGCCCTGTAACAGACCTGTGTGGGCTTCTCAACATTTTCCTCTTAAAATGGCATTAAAAAGTTTTGAGTCAGTAGGTTTTCTGTCTAAAAGTGTAAACGGTCTTCTAACTGATAACTCATTTTTAAAAGATAAAAATCTGTAGGCTAATGGTCCTTTCATTGCATTTTCTCAGGTTGTATGTGAATACTTCTCAAACACTGGCTCATAATCACAAATAACCTCTGATATACTCAATGATTAATTTAAATAATCAATTAGTGGCATAGAAGAATAATTACTAATATGAACGTGCCATGGGTATGACACTGATTTAGTTGTTCTTTTGTTTTTGTTTTTGACTATTCATGTTTAGTGGTTAGTCTTTGTGGGATTTGTCAGAGATGTGAAGTTTGGAGCTTTGCTTTCAGGTGCTTTGTCTCTGTGAGTCAGTGCTGGTTTTCCTTTAAAGATCTCGTCTTACTTTCTCTTGTCTCTGTCGGCGAGGAGGGAAGCGGGGAGACACTGATGGCTACTAATCACACCTCCCACACGCAGACCCACGCACATGATATCATCCCGGGAGTCCCCTTGAGTGTGTCTCCAAGCCAAAGGTGTGATCAGTGTATACAGTGTGGCTGTGTGTGTATGTGTGTGTGTGTGTGTGTGTGTGTGTGTGTGTCTGTGTGTCTGTGTGTGTGTGTACGTGTGCATACATGTATGATATGTGTGCATGCCTACACATATGCATATAATATGGATCATATTTGTGATCATATGTGTGTACTTTGCATGTGGGACTTGATGAGATGTGGATGTGAGATCATTGTTGTATCATAATCTTGTTCACCTCTCCTAATAGCTTCCTGTAAAGTTCCCCTTTTGATATCCATATGTGGAGGAAGCGTCATGCTATCCCTCATGCTGAAGCCCCATGGGTTAAGACAAACAACAGTGAGGGACTGGAAACAAAACGCTCCTCAGTGGAAACTAAGACGGTATCATTCTGAGACCCACAAGACACTTGTTTATGGAAATGTTCAAAAGATGAAAATCAGTCAAATGACACTTTCAGATGAGCATGCGTTGATGCGTGTCATCGTGTGCATTAGCAAAACATTTTGATTGCTAAGAAAATCATCCGCAAACACACACACACAGTGGTTGTGATGGTATACTGTATCTTCAACTCCTGCTAATTTAAGTTTCACTTAATGAAACAACTTAGCCTATTTTTGTCTTCTCAAATTACAAGGACAGCGTCACTACAACACATACGAGCACCCAACCCACCCATCAGAAACAATGAAAGCTGATATTCAGGCCTCTTTACATTTAACCACGGATAGAAGGTGAGATGAGATGAGAGAGAAGGATCAGACTGAGCCATAAATCAGTCCAGCCAGTCAACATGTCAACAACAACAGTCAACAACAATTCCAGCCATTCAACAAGGGGTCTGTGAGGTGAACAGTTTAGAGGTTGTCCAGGAAATGGGCTACTTGGCATATTTCTATTGTCAAGCCACGCCAGGTTAGAGTAGAGAGTGTTGCTTGCCTGGGATAAGAAGAGACAGAACTGGACCGTTGCTCAGTGGTCCAAACTCCTCTTCTCACATAATACAGCATTTCATTTGGATATCAGGGTCCAATCAATGTCCCAAGAGTATAGAGGAAGAGTGGAGGAACAGAATCCAAGCTCCTTGAAGTCCAGTTTGATGTTTCCACAGTCAGTGATGATTTGGGGTGCCATGTCATTTGCTGGTGTTGGTCCACTGCTTTTTATCAAGTCCAGAGTTAATGCCTTCTACCAGGAGATAAATTGAGTTGTAAATTAATGACAGTTATATTTATTATTATGCTGTATGATGATCACAACTTTAGCAATATGAAGTTGTTTCAGCAGCTTGATAGATGCACTTGTCTCTCTGGCCTCCTGCAAGGGCCCTGTAGTTCTACGTAAGAACTAGTACAGAATGCTGCATATCCTTATGAAGAGTTTTAAACTGGCTATTGAGATCAAATCCTTCCTGACATCATATTTATATCAGATCTCTTTGTTACTTTACTGAATTTAATTAATACAGACATACACATCTTAGGCCAGATGATGACTTACCTGTCAGTGGTAAAAACTGACCAATCAGATATACAGATGTCCAAAGAAAAAATAATTTGCTTTTAACCAGTTCTTGCCATGATAAATTAAAGGCTTTTTATACTTTTTCAACTTCAGAGTACCTCTGCAAATTCTTTTTTCTTTGGATTCTCACTTCGCCCATCGCAGAAGAGCACCTGAGCGCCTGAGCAAGGAATTACCTGAAGTCTCCTGAGCGCCTGAGCAAGGAATTACCTGAAGTCTCCTGAGCGCCTGAGCAAGGAATTATCTGAAGTCTCCTGAGCGCCTGAGATACAGATGTATCTGATGTAACTACTGAAATCCAAATCATCCACTGGCTAAACTGCCACTTCACCGCTAAACTGTAATGAACCAAACACTACTATACCCTCGTTGTTGGACGTGTGTGTGTGTGTGTGTGTGTTTGTGTGTGCGTCCATGTGCGCGCATATGTGTGTGTGGGTGCATAAATATTACAGAGAAAGCCATACATTTGTGGGGAAATTACATTCTGATGGGTAGGAGGTGGGGGAGGGGCAGATTTTTCCCTCCCCTCCAACAGATTTCTGTCAGACAAAATGGAACATTAGCACTGGGTTGGTGTCCAAAGGGTCCCGGCTGTTGCGTTCTTGCGAGGTCCAAGGCTCGGCGATGCTCCTCGAGCGCCAAGGCAGGCAGGCGCTCCACTCCACTCCGCTCTGTCAGACAGCAGGCCTGTTAGGGGGAGAGGAGCGGCCCATGTGTCTAGACCTCCATCTCGGCTAACCTGCTAAGCACAGAAGGATGAGCCAAACACCCGGCAGATGATCCAAAGGGAGCGGAGCCTCCACCACCACCTCCTCCACCACCACCTCCACCACCACCATGATGCTTTATGTCCTACATGTATGTCTACATGTGTGTCTATTGATGCTACATGACTTACATGTATGTACTGTATATGTCCTCCTATTCTTAAATGAGCTGCCCAGGGATCCAAAAAGAATCTCAGCGCAAACTGACAAATAAAGTCATATCGTATCGTATCGTATCGTATCGTACCACTGCCACCTCCTCCACCTCCTCCGCGACCTCCTTCACGACCACCACCACCTCCTCCACCACCTCCTCCTCCACCTCATCCTCCACCTCGTCCTCCTCCTTTTTTTTCACTAGTAGCTATGTGGGAGGCCGGTGCATAGCAAACACACACTATCCAGTTGTACGGTATTCTGTACATTTTATGCAGCACTACAGGGCCCTTGAAGATGGGATGAGTTGGCCAGAGAGTGGACAAAGTGCATCTCTCAAGCTGCTGAAACAACTATTGCTGAAGTTATGATCATCATGCAGCATATTAATATTAATATAACCGTCATTCATTTACAACTCTTCCCTTTACAGAGACCATTTGTATATTCTTGTTTATTTACCAAAACCATCATCATCTGCACATATATTCCCTATTCATATGAATACCAGTGCATTTTTATATACATACATTTTTATATACATACATACATTTTTATATATATATATATGTCATTCACGCTATATAAGACCTCTACACTGTTCACCTCAGAGACCCACACTCTCTCATCTCTCCTCTCTCGAACTGGTTTCCCCTTGAATCGTATGCTTCATTCAACGCAGCATCAGGGAGCCCCTGCTGTCTCGGCCACTCGGTGGTTTGGCTCGTCCGTCGCTTATGTCCCATCTGACGGCGGCCGCTCCATCTGACTGGAGCCATCCGGCCCCCCCGGGCGGGCCCTCAGTCTGCCTGCCGGTGGTGGTGGTGGTGGTGGTGGTGGGGAGTCCAGGCTCCGGGGACGCAGATTGTTGTCGGCCATTTAGATGTAAATACAGAGACAAGGCCTGTGCCTGGGGTTCAATATTGAAGGGATCCTTTGCACCGAAGACAGCATGCAGGTCTCTCCGCCCGTGTGGCGGTTTATGGAAGCATGCGGCATGCCGTGTGTGTGTGCGCATGTGTGTGTGCATGCAGTCACATATGCTTGGTCACATATGCAGTGGCCAAATAGCCAAAAATGGTTTAAATACAATGCATTCTGCTTATCCAACAATATCTTGCATTTACTGTATCAAGTACAATAGATACAATTAATTACATTTTTGCATATCGGTTCAGTGTATGATAGAAATATGTTGAGTCACTAGTGAGCTTTCAAATAAGTAAAATAAGCTGACTGGGAGATCTACACAGATGTCGATATAAAGGTTTGGCCTGTTAACTAAACAACAGCCATCATTAGATATGCCTCCCTTACCAAAAACACACTCAACTAATTATGCCATCAATTTCTATTTGATCTCTCTACAAACGAAACTTTTTAACGGCACATCTTGGAGAGTGAAGTCTGGCATGTGGAACCGGATCCCAGGGGACACAGGCAAATCTGACAGAGAGAGAGAGAGAGAGAGAGAGAGAGAGGGTGAGAAAGAGAGAGGGTGAGAGAGAGAGAGAGAGAGAGGGTGAAAGAAGAGCCCTGGGATTCCCTGGGCGTCACTTGCTTACTGTGGGGTCAGCCTTAAACCATTAAACATGTCGACAGAAAGCGCCCTCCCTCTTGCATATGCTGTGTGTGTGTGTGTGTGTGTGTGTGTGTGTGTGTGTGTTTGTGTGCGTGTGTGTGTGTGTGTGTTTGTGTGTTTTGTGTGTGTGTGTGTGTGTGTGTGTGTGTATGTGTGTGTGTGTGTGTGTGCATGCCACCGTAGTCAGTGGAGGCTTCTCCTTCCATGTTTCTCTTACAGGCTCTGGTACCGGCGGAGGGAAGTGTTAAAACTCTACATTCGCACTTCTGACTCACGGCTTTAACCACCACACTGAGGCCCAGGACCACAAGACTCTCCTGTGGTGCAAATCTGTTTAGGTCCACCCCAGTCTACAGGGAGAGGGGGGCTGAGGAAGTGGTGGGGTAAGTGGAGAGAGAGAAAGAGAGAGAGACAGAGACAGAGGAAAGGGTAGCCAATGGTGAGAGAGAGAGAAAGAGAGAGAGAGGGAGAGCTGAGAAAGTGGTGGGGTAAGTGGAGAGAGAGAGAGAGAGAAAAGGGGTAGCCGATGGTTAAAGACAGAGAGTTCACTACTATTAAGTACTATCATACTTACGTTACATGCTTATTATTACTACTACTATTGTATTGTGCTTTGGCATTGTATGTTCAGTCATGCCAATAAAGCTTTCTTGAATTGAATTGAATTGAGAGAGAGAGCAAGATATAGAGATCGGGGGAGCCAATGGTTAGAGAGAGAGAGAGAGAGAGAGCGAAAGAGAGAAAAAGAAAGAGAGAGAGGTAGTCAAATGGAGAGACTATAAAAGGGAATGGGAAGAAAAATTGGAATAAAAGAAAGATGAATTTAAAGAGTAAATGGAAGAGAGAGATGAGGAAGACAGAAATAGAGAGAAAGACAGAGGAAAGAGAGAGAGAGGTGTATTAGACGGAGTAGGAATGAAAGCAGAGTAAGATAGTGAGTGAGTGAGAGAGAGAAAAGAGAGAGAGGGGGAGAGGGGGAAACACAAGGTTGAAATGCAGTTTCTCAGTCAGGGTTAGAAAAGTGATAAAAGCCCTCCTTGTTTTCTCGTAAGAGCACTGCTGAGGCGATCAGTGATTGTGTGTGTGACCAGTGTGTGTGTGTGTGTGTGTGTGTGTGTGTGTGTGTGTGTGTTTTGTCAACCACTGTGGTTCTCTGAAGTATCCAAGAGCCTCACCCCCCTCCTTCCCCACCCTCTCTATTCTCCCTCCAGTCTTCACCAACCCTTCTGCTTCCTCTTTCATATTCCCTCACCCATCCATCCCTCCCTCCATCCCTCCGACCCACACTGTGGACCAAACAGGGAGTGCCTGAGAGGCTGGTTCCCCTGGTGAGCAAAGATCTATCCGGACAAGAACATCCAGCCTCGCCTGTCAAACTTTTAGCGCCTGCATCCCTCTCGGTGCCTGTGCAGTCTATTCATCTGGCATTTGCCCTGTAATAGCAGTGTGTGTGTGTGTGTGTGTGTGTGTGGAGGAGGGGTGAGGAGGTAGAACTGGGTCAGTAGAAGAGGCAGCATGTTTAACTGGAGGTGAAGGGGTAAAGGCCAGTATATGTTAGGGTCCATTGTATTGCTCCTCTTCGATAGCCAAGAGGCACACATGAGGGCAGTATGAATGACAGCACCATCACCTTTGTATACAGTATAACGTTTTTTTCACTGTTTTTTTTTTTTTTTCTGAATATACAACTGTTTCTTTGGAATAGCGTTTTGACAAGAAGCTGTCTTCTGCAGGATTTCATCACCAAGGATGACCAGTGCTATAGAAGTTGTTGTCTCTTTTTCTCTCTCTCTCTCTCTCTCTCTCTCTCTCTCTTGTCTCTCTTTTCTTCCATCTCTCTGTCACAGCTATTCAGATCCAGTCAAATCATGTTAGGCTGCATAGGCTCAACCACACAAGGTGCGCTGAATCAATCTCTTTGTTGGATATAGGATTCCCGCCTAATGCCATGGCTTACCGATGGATTAACACCGCCCCTCCAAAACCCATTGTCACATTAAGTTACATAGCCATTGGCACATTCATATGTATACTGCCATACTGTATAATGACCCCCACACACACACACACACACACACACACACACACCAGATACAGTGCACTATATGGTACTAACACAGTAGAGCTGGACAATCACATACTTAGTAATACAAACACATATTTATGAAAAGAAGTAAAACACACACACACACACACAGGGAAAGGGAGAGAGAGTACACTGACGGCACATAATATCCATAGACGAAACGCATACCCAGAATTTGTGCTTAAGGGGGCTTATTCTAAGATTTCAGTGATGTGTGATGTGTTGTGCATCCATGTGTTTTTTAATGGACTTATGTAAATAACATGTGGTAAAGAATTCCCCTGGCTATCGGATGAATATGGATCCTAAGATGAGCTAGAGCAGCGTCATTTGTTACACTGAATGACCCTGCTGAAAAAAGATGCTTAAATCTACCATTTCATATGGCTTATCTTTGAAAGAACTGTAGTCCTTTTGGTAATATTATTAATGCCCAATGCTAGGTCAATTTTAAGTGAATATACAATGTATGAAAAAGAGAAAGAAAAAATGTATGTTTGTAGTAATCTCTGATGTTGCTAAAGTACGTAAGCAATGGTAAATAGATTTCAGAGTGTGACTTCAGCGGGTGATAGCCTAATAAGTCATATTCTTTTCATTGAAAAAGTATGGCACGTCACCAGGTAGGTAAATATGAAATATCTTCCCTTGCAGGGTGATTTAAGGAGACATTTTATTTAACAGCCCGCGTTTAGGTGACTCGGTTACAGGCATGTCCATTTCTTTTATGGGCGCACGTCCGGAGAATCATCGCCTGGCGAGGGACATCCCATGTGTATCGTTTATGCGAGAATAAATCCACGGGAAGATAATACGATGGGTGCAGGAGCGCATGTCGCGGAGCGTCCTGCAGTCCTTCGCGTTTCCCAGCTCCCCTCCTGCCAGGGGTCTAGGCGGCGGGATCCACTAATGAGACGTGCGTTATTAATCCTTGCAATGGGGTACATGAATTCACTTCGCAGCAAAGGGTACAGCGGCCGCTTTGGCCCATAAACCTGGAATGCGCCGCTTTCATGTGCTCTGCTGATTATCTGCCCTGACAACAATATGGTAGGACTTCCCTTCCCCTGTCGCGCTGCCCCTGGCCTTGGGCCATCGGAGGTCATCGTGAGCGCTCTTACACTTTTATAGGTGGTCAAGAAACACGCTGACAGGTCAAAACGGGAGCTCCTTTATGAGAGCGTGTAAACTTTAGCCTCGTTTGGAATTAATCCTACGCGCTGCCCACATATAAATCACATTTATATTGTTTTCTCTATTTCACTGGCCGCTTTTCAGAGTCGTTGTGGAAACACTAACAAACTCTTGAACTCGTGCGGTTTTACCCTAAAAGTGGACATTCGGGCAACGTTTATTGTTTGTTTAATCGGATGTTTTCATCGCTTCACAGCAATCTGTACAACGCGGTCAAGAATAACGAGATGCCTTGGTATAATTCATTGGCAATGGGGAGTTGGAATGCTTAACATATTATTTATTATAGACTATATTGCAAAAAAGGGTAGCCTACTCTCATTGGCAATAATTAGTCATCTTGATTTTGAATCTCAATAAGTGAAATGTGTTTAACTCATATATTACATCGATTCTCCCATCTTCCTCTGTCAGAAGCAAACCTGTCGAGCGCTTCTGCGTGCATTATCCCGAATGTCCTCGGGAATGTAGTCTACAGAGGCAAGGAGGAGATCCGGTGTGCGCCGAACTGCTTATCGGGACGCAATTAATTTTATTGTTACACTACGTCTGCGTGTGGAGGTGTGATGTAACGTGGCAAAATATGCCAGTTTGAGCAAAACTCGACAACGCAGATCACCCACTCATAGCTCAAACACAAATCCAGAATAAGCCTGATAGACAGTTGTAGCCTACATCATTTTATTGGGCACATTTTGTAACATGTTGCTTTTCTCCCAATGAATGCCATGTATTCGATCATTTCCCACTTTCCTCTTAGGCTGTCTCTCTTTTGATCCACACTCTCTCTACTTGTCATTGACTTCTTTTTTACATTCACATCAAAATGAACCTTTATTTAATTCCCCCAAGATGTCTTGCCAGTCAAGTGGTGATAGACTTCTTTGCAGCAGAACTGGGAGACTCGTGTTGGAGTGCCACCCTGCTGGCCAGCTCCTAGCTGGACCTTTGCCAAATTCAGACTTTAATTTAAGGAGCAGCAAGGGTCCTCAGCCCTAAGACCAGAGACTGCAGGGCCATTTCCTCCATCAATGCCAGCAAGCCTAGTTTACATCCAAATAAAGGCAGCTTAGCTCACTATTTTTCACTATCCCGGTCATAGGTAGGGGAATATTATTTGGGAGAGATATGTGAGATTTTGATGTCTAGGAACCTTTTGAGACTTTCCTGTCCCTTAAGGTTTTGCCCAGTTCTAAAAGCACAATATTGATTTTGAGTTATCCCTCTTCACCCTTCACCCCATCTCTCTCTCTCTCTCTCTCTCACTCTCTCTCTCTCTCTCTCTCTCTCTCTCTCTCTCTCCCTTCAGTGGCTCCACAGTTAGCAGTGTGGAGCGTTATGTATGTTTTCCCTACATACTTTAATCAAAGAGACTTCAGGAGAAAGAGACAGAAGCAGAGAAGGGGTGAAAATAAGATAATTTGTGGCGACACGACGCGTGGCTGCCACCACGTCAAATCACAACACCGCGCCGGTGAGAGACAGCCACTCAGGCAAAAGGGCATCCTGGGATACATCCGGGGCCTCCGAGGCCCCAGCTGACATCTTGAGCCATGCCGCTGTGCTCCCCAAACAGACCAGTGTCCAGATTTTGATTTCCTCTCCGTGGCACGACCCAATCTGCCTCCAGCCGGGGCAGACCCCCCTACCACCATCCCACAGCTCACCACCCCACACACACACACACACACACCACCCCCCACACACACACACACACACACACACCACACACCACACACACACACACACACACACACACACACACTACCATCCCACACACACACACACACTTAATCAGATGTAACATTGTTTTAATTTTCATTATTATTATTATTATCATAATTTTAATTATTATCGTTACTATTAGTAGCAGTAGCTTATTTACATACTTCTTAACTGATTATTAGAGTGCCTTCATTATCATATGTGACCTTCTCAGATATTATTTAATATGTAAGACATGTGTTTAAGCAGATTAAGGTGTATTGTGTAGGTGTAATATGAGTAATATGAGAGAGATGTATTAAAAATAATGCAATTTGTTTCCTACTTTATCATGGCTTTTTAAAGCAGCCTTTTGCTCTCAGTCCCACTTACATGGCACAGTAGATTATGCTCTGCTGTGTGAGAATGCATTAATGATATCCCCCAAACTATGTGTGTGTGTGTGTGTGTGTGTGTGTGTGTGTGTGTGTGTGTGTACAAGTGTGTGTGCATACTGTAGATTTGTGCATACATATTTTGCATACTATCAATGTCCCCTGACTCATATATTATTTTTAAACACATTGTATGATGTAGGACCCCAGTCCGTGCTACTTAAACAGTTTTTTTTATTTATTCATTTATTTATTTTAATTATTGTGGTCTAAGTATTGACTATGAATTTGGTTTCCCTTGCCAACACACTTAGCCAACAACATAAGAAGCTACTCATCTGCTGTGCAGTGTGACTATAGCAAACTGTCGACACCAGAGAGCACTATAGTGAGAGGAGGTTACAGTTACAATTAATCTACAATCTACGTAAAAACCTAAGGTTTGGATTTTATACATTCTTTATTTAAATAATATATTCTTATTTTAATTCGTATATGGAGTTGTGTAGGACACCTACAAAAATCGACATCTCCATTTTTATTAGCTTTAGACACATTTGGACAGGTTTACTATGAGATTTCCAGGCAACAATTGGAAATTCATTCTTTGTCAAAAAACATTGTTTTACCACTCAGTCTTTACCGTCCTTTCGTGTGCAAAGTTTGCATTCTGTTTCACCTTACTGAACGTCAAGTTGACGAATGAGAGGTATTCTTTCCGGGTAAGCGCGCATGCCGTCCGAGGGGCGGTCTTAAGTGTCTTAAGTGTTTTCTTTCCTCACGTGCCTGCTGCATTTGCCTTAAATGTCTCCACTGCATTTCTTGTGTGTGTCACCGGCGCGCCGGTTATCGAGTTTTAACAACGCATTTCTTTTAGCCAAGCTGTCCCTTCATTCAGCGTCACAGGTTCGTTCAGATGGAAAAATAATTGGCCGTTTTCCCTCAGCTTTACGGGTAGAGCTCCATTGGGATTTGTACGCGCCTATTTCTTTCACGTGACCGCTTGATTATCTCAAGATAATCAGATATAATTTCATACTGAATTAATACATGCGTTTTGAAGTGTTTATTCAGGTGATGGCCAGTGACAAGATATTTTTTCACAGGACACTGCAGCAGGTCTTGCATACAGAAATGCAAACAGAATATCCTCTCCGAGCGCTTTAATCAACTGCATTTAGTCTTCAGCAGTACACATAGATAGGCTAGGTGAATCATCCATATCAGGCCTAGATACCATGCTTGATTTTGGAATTATAGCCATTTGCAGTTACACTAGCATGGGCCAATAAAGTCAATGTCTATATTTCATCACCTTTGTTTTAGAATTACACCATGTCTAAAGGGATGACTTTAGCTCAACAGGGGAGTATTAAAGAGGGAGCTTTTAGTAAAACTTGTGACCTCACAGGTGCCGCCCCCTCACCAAAACTTTTGCACGCCTTTCAGAAAGAAGACAGTCATACTAACAAGAGTTTAGTTTTAACCAAGAAGCGCTGGCAAGTCGTCAGCTTTTAAACGGGTGTTCATAAAGAACTTCAGCCGTGATTGTTGCCGTTGAAATTAATGCAATTTAATCTAATCCTCGCTATCAAATGCTGTGTAACTTTTGAATTTTTAATTATTTTGAGAACATTTAGATTTTTTTTAATGTGAAAAACTGTTTGAAGTTCTACAGGAAATCTTAAAAGGCCTCCAAATTGTTGTAGTATGATCTGAACACCGGTGCACGTGTTTGTTGATTGACCACAAAATCAGTTTCATGGTCGGTTCAGTTTAATAGCTGCTTTCTTTCAGTCGCCACGCTTCAAACGGCTTTTCTTGACAAAAAGGCTTTCAGACGACCTGCGTGCAGTCTTTTACAGACAGATATGAAGAGGTGTTAAATCACTCCCCTGGTAAGTAGATGTTTTTTCTTGAATCTTCAATTCTGATCCAATGACTGCAAGGGTATAGTTTACAAGCCACAACATTATTGCTGAATCTGTTGTCTTAAAATATGTTGTAGCCTACAAGAGTCAAGCTTCAACTGGTAAGCTATTATCTCGTGTCTCTTCTTTCGTGAAGTCAGGCAAACACAAATAAATAAACTAGAAATATTTTATTTTCGTATGTGAAACATCTGCATTTGGTGGGATAAGCAGCATCGGTGTCAATACTGTAATTGCATTTTCTAATTGAATTAATGTGAAGTTTGTGTCAGCCAATGAGCAGGCGAGAAACAATGATTGTCTCGGATCTCACGAAGCCCCTCCCATCAAAGTTGAGGTAGGCTACTTTGTGGTATGAGTAAGGACTATCCTATATAAGAGAACTGCAGCGTTACTGTCACACAGCACAGATAAAAGGGCAGAAACCGAGATTCGAAGGTGCGCCTTTGATGTTCTGAAGCCTACGTATCTTTCTACAGGGGCCGCAAGTAAAGAATATTTACCAAGACGCCAGCAGTGCGTCTTGGTTCTTGTAATTTGTTTTGGAATCTTTAAAGTCGCAGTGCTTTTTATTCGTCCTATATTTAAGAATGCAGTTAGAGAATATTTTGCCCAGCGCATCTATCAATTTGCCCAAGACTTTTTACAATCTCTCTTCTTCAGAAAGTACTACGAATAGCCCGGGGTCGACGCAGATTGACTACCAAGAAGTGGATAGAACGGAATCCGAGGCAAATAACGGGCCCAAGAAATATCATAGTGCGGTTGGAAACGCAATGATGGGCGAGGGAGAGAGTGACCACTTCTCCGGGACTAAAACGGCTCCAGATGGAAGAAAAAGTTCGCCAGTCATCGGCGAAGATGACCTCTCCAGCAGCCGTCGCTATAACATAGACGAACTCGGTTCTGACAGGTACTTCATCTCTTCAACACAGCCCAGCACCGACGTGGCGAACCCATGTTCTCTGTTCCCTTACGGACAGACCGGGACTGTGTATAGTGGGTCAAACGGGTCTAGGTATTCGACTTCACTGCATTACGGATCGGTCTTGCCACCGACAGGGTTTTCATCAGCTGTCTGCGCCAGTAGGAGTCAATTTGCTACAGGGTACCAGTTTGGGCAAGGTCCAGGATGCCTGTACCCGCCGTACCCAGGATCAGGCTCGGGACTCAGCTCAATGCCTATCCCAGGGTCAGCCGGAGGAGCAAGGGCTCAAGTTTATTTGTGCAACCGTCCTCTGTGGCTGAAGTTTCACCGACATCAGACGGAGATGATCATCACCAAACAGGGCAGGTAAGCCATGCACATAGATCAATCAAACAGAACGGAGAATGTGGGCCTATCGCATTGCAATCTGATGCGTAAAAAGCCTATCTCCGAAATTATGAGTGTTAAATAATTATCTGCATAAATGTGCGCCATGCGTCCTACCGTTGCCAAAACGCTGAAGTTATCATTAGTAAAATGAGATATTGCTGCAATATTTAAGAATTAACCGTTAATAATGCTTGACTCATTTTGCATCTGCGATTTATGCTCAACGATGGACAGCGACGTTGACTTAGTGGTTTGCGCTAAAAAAAAAGAGCAATAATGAACTTAATTTAAAATGTATTGTGATGTTTCCCAGATGTTCGCCAACGCTTGAAAACTAATCCTCACGTTTTTTATTTGACAGGCGGATGTTTCCCTTTCTTAGTTTCAACATCACTGGACTGAATCTAACGGCACATTACAACGTCTTTGTGGAGGTAATTTTGGCCGATCCAAACCACTGGCGTTTCCAAGGAGGTAAATGGGTGACCTGTGGAAAGGCTGACAACAACATGCAAGGTATGTTTTATTTTCTTTCACACATAATTCGTCAAAGCCCATTCTAACTCTTCTAGCCAATGCGCACCCATCTGTGACCAAATGAGCGCTGACAAAAGTTGCTAAAGTCAGATCTAAACGAAATATAGTTCGAGCGCAATTCGTCAGAATTGTATCTTTCATATTGTGAAATGTATAATTTACTATCGAATCATTATTATACTTTTAATTGCGATTCAGTTGAATTTTGTTTCTATGTGCAAATGAACGAGAATATAAAATGTGTTTAAATTATTAAATGATTCAGGCGTTATTTACAATTAAATTGAACAAATGCATGCTTATATATTGAAAATATATTATTAATATTTCTTGTAATTAGTAACAATATTCCTATTGTTAGCATTATTGTTGTTTGCATGTTTATTTCATTTCCATTCACACACTTAAAGAAACTTGCAACAAAGGTTTATGCCTAACGAATGCATTATTGGTGGTTTAATTAAATGTAATCTAATTTCATTCATAATGAAATTAAACTTTTGTATTTTAAATACATTTCAAGAAAAGCAAATCAGTTTCAGCATCGTTAACCGAGCTGCGAAAATATCCTTTTGTTACGTAGGAAATAAAGTGTACGTCCACCCTGAATCTCCTAACACCGGGGCCCACTGGATGCGACAGGAGATCTCCTTCGGCAAGCTGAAGCTAACCAACAACAAGGGCGCCAACAATAACAACACCCAGGTTGGTAAACTGCGTGGTAGATGTGACAACTGTTTCTTTCTTTCATTTATCTTATACATATAAACATATTTTATATTATTGGCAAACACTGAAAAAACATTCCCAATTTTAATTTAATGTTATTTTAGATAGATAGATACTTTATTGATCCCCAGGGGAAATTCAAGGTCTCAGCAGCATACAGACAACACAAACACATTCTTTAACAGCAGAAAGTAATTAATGTATATAATATAAAAAACACAACTAAGCAATAAGGACAGTAGAAGATAAAGAATATACTAAAATACAAATTATACTAACTAACACTTCATCTAAATCAATTCTAAAAACAGAATCCACATAGTGGCGATTTAATCAATCAGAGGCGCTTGTAATGACGGAAGCAGGGACTGAGCCTGTGATTCTCTGTGCATAGTAAGGTGAGGTACTGTAAGGTGCTCTGTGTGAATGAGTGTCATGGTGATAGTGGTCATGGTGATAGTGCAAATGAGTAAGTCCAACAATGCAGAAATAAAGTAAAGTCTATATATCTATATATTTAACTATTTTAAGAAAAGGTATAAGTGTGGCCACAGTTCAGCTGTGGCATGGAGGGAGGGGTTATGCATATGTGCTAATATAGCATGCAAACAGTGAGGCAGAAAGACAGTGGTAAAAGTGGCTAGTGGACAGACAGTATCCAAACATGGAGGGGGTAAGAGGCAGACAGACTATGCAGAGAATGCAGACTATGCAGAGAGATAAACTAGAGTTTGAGAAACTCTTTGTTCCTAACTTGTGCATAAAGGAACGAATATGAAGTTGCACCCCACACATATACACTGAAGACCATCTCACACATATGCACTCTCTCTCTCACACACACACACTCTTACACATAAGCGCACGCACACACACTAACGCATGCACACACACAAAAACATCACTTGCTCACACCGCATCTTGAGTGGTTTTAACACATAGCTACTTGCACACTTGTCTTTTGGTAGATGATTGTCTTGCAGTCGCTGCACAAATATCAACCGCGGCTTCACATAGTGGAAGTTACTGAGGATGGTGCAGAGGACATAAGCAACGAAGCGAAGACTCAGACCTTCACCTTTCCTGAGAACCAGTTCATTGCAGTCACCGCTTACCAGAACACAGATGTGAGTAGCAGACCACCTTTCCTGTTTTGCAAGCTTACACCCACTGACATCAACTCTTGATATGTTGTCCCTGAATTGAATACTAGCTGACCTGTTTTGTTTTTGTTTTTTTGGCACAGATCACACAGCTGAAGATTGACCACAATCCCTTCGCAAAAGGCTTCAGAGACAACTATGATTCGTAAGTACATTTACACACACTTGGATTCTTTGTAATTAATTTGTGGATCAGTGCTGTTCTTTCTTTTTTCTTGTGGAGTAAACTGAGGACATTTTTGTATTGTATAATACAAATAAAGGTTATTTAGTTCTCTCTATTCAGTTCTCTGACCTCCGTCTCTCTTTTGCTCTGTCCTTCTTTCCCTTTCTTGTTTCCTCATCCCCTCTTCCCCTCTCCCAGGATGTACACGGCCCCAGAGAGCGACAGACTGACGCCCTCCCCCACGGACTCCCCCCGCTCCCACCAGATTGTGCCGGGGGCGCGCTACGCCATGCAGCCCTTCTTCCAGGACCAGTTTGTCAACAACCTGCCCCAGAACCACCGCTTCTACACGGGTGAGCGCGCCGTGCCCCAGACCAACGGCCTGCTTTCCCCACAGGGTGAGGACGCGGCGGCCGCTGCCGCCAGCGCCGCCTCGGCCCAGCGCTGGTTCGTGGGCTCGGTCCAGCAGACGGGCTCGTCGGCCAAGCTGGACCTGCCGTACGATGGTGATTACTCCACCTCGGGCCTGCTCTCCTCGTACGGCATCAAGCCCCTGCCCCTGCAGTCATCCCACGCGCTGGGCTACTACCCGGACTCGGCTGCCTTCATGGCCGGCTGGGGCAGCACCCGGGGCGCGTACCAGCGGAAGATGACCACGGGCCTGCCCTGGTCCCCGCGGCCCAGTCCCCCGGCCTACGCCGATGACCCGCTGGCAGCCAAGGACAAGCTACAAGACGAGGGCACCACGGCTGTCGCCGCCACCACCACAGCCGCCGCTGTGGGTGTTGCCGCTGCTGCCACCTCGCCGTGGATGGAGACGCCGCACTCGCTGAAATCAGTGGACTCTACCGACTCGGGGGTGTACTCCATGATCTGCAAGAGGCGCAGGTTATCACCGGGAGGGTCAAGCACTGACACCTCACCCACCATCAAGTGCGAGGACTTGACCACCGATGAATATAACAAAGACAACAACCAGAAAGGAATGGGCTACTATACCTTCTACACCAGTCCTTAGGAATCGGATGTGTCCATTCTCACTCAAATGTATAGATCCCTGCTATTCTGTCTTTTACTTTTGTTTACATAAAAAAGTGATTCTGCCCTCCTATTGCATTTTTAGAAGTTTATAAGAAGGTGCCAAAGCTAAGCGCCCTCCTATTGTGCTAAATGAATCCTGTATCTAAGTGACAGATGGTTTTAATTTTATTTTATTCCCAGATGTATTGTTTGCTTTATCTTAAGCATGTCCCAACATTTTTATAATTTCATTTGTTTTAAATGCTGTGGATTTCCTCTTAAATTTTATTTAATATCAATTTGTTGTACAGTATTTGTGCACTTTAGATTGTGATGTATCTTGTACAAATGGTCTACATGGCTCTGTTATAAAATGAATAATAAAAATGTGCTTTTCATAAAGTAATTCTGTGCAGCCTTTGATCCTTCACTTTATTATCTTGCCTATATTCCGTAATGAAGATGGTTACACTCACTTCGAGATTCGTTCAATGAAGTCTCGAATCACTTTTACTTAAACATAAAATTGCATGTTAGATTTAATTAAATTAAATACACGATATTTTTTCCTTGGCGTGAGGACAAAGGTTGCGTAATTTAAAAAGCTGTAGCTTGATAAATAATCTAATAACTATTATTATGCTAAAATATGTAAGCCTCCAGTTATTGCATATAAAGTGTTTCTGCATCTGCGTGTGAATTTCAACTCTCTTAATGCAAGAGTTCTTTGAGTCATAACGGTCAGTCTCTTTTCGGGGTTTCAGTGCTGTGCCCAGCCAGCATCATCAACACAAAGATTTATGCGAATTTAATACCGACAATGCGAGTGAGAATATACCCTACCCCAATACAGAACTAGCGTGCTTATTTTTTTTTACTGCAGCATTTATTCGCGAGGCATTTGGGTACAAAAATGAAAACGACGACTCCGATTCTTAAAACAAGCTCACAGGCTGAAGATATATTAGTGAATACATTTTTTAAAGAACGAAATAACTACTAAATAAGTAAATGATGTATTCTACGTACATTTTAAAGCTAATATATGGCAACTTTTTGCTGAAAGGAGAGCAAGAAATTAAAGACGGTAGCACCGGTAGTTGTCGCGATAACATCCAATGTTCTGTATGACGCAAACACAGTGACTATTGCAGCAATATTTTAATTCCTGGATCAAACTTAAATAGTGTTTGCCCGCTTAAACGTTATCTATTTTAGCATTCATATATCTACAATGTTTCGATTAGAATTAAAAACATACATCCAAACATATGAAACAAACATAAATGACAAATGGGTAAGACCGTTGTCAGAAATACTAGGTAGATGAGTATTTGTTTACAAGCCAGGCTGAACTTCTTGTCCTCATAATGGGTTCAATTGAAATGAATAATCATTGCACTCCCACTTAGAGAAACTTTGCTCATATCTTTAACAGAAGTGTGAAAACTTCTACTCCCATTTGAATTGATTTAAATACGCTGGTATTTTAAGTCTAATTAATTCCGTTGTCAGACTCCTTGACAGAAAGCTAGGAGTCTGCCTAACTCCAATTAACACCTTGTAATGAGACCAAGTACTGATTGCTCTGGTCTCCCAGGAAAGCTGCACAAAATTGACTGGTGAAGGGTGAGGGGAGAGGAAGGTGGGAGTGGAGAGGAGAGGAGGAGCGGAAGAACAGAGGTCTAAAAATGTGCCTTGTTTGCTTCACGTCTGTTCTGTGTCAGCAAATCCCCACCCCACAGCACCTGCCGGAGTGTTCCAGCACATCCCTGTGTGTGTGTGTGTGTGTGTGTGTGTGTGTGTGTGTTAGTATGTGAGCGTGTGTCAGGGTGCACAGATGACAGACAGCTGTGTGGTGGTCTGTC
>NC_063208.1:24706814-24744314 GCF_017589495.1 Alosa alosa | reverse complement strand
CTATCTGTAGGCCAACTTTTAGCAATGAACAAGACATCTATAGACCCTTTTAACAATAAAAACAAAAACAATGCTTGAACGTTCTATTTGGGCCCCAATCTACTTCCTCTGCATTAAGATAACATATGGAATGTTAAAAAGGAAGTCTTGTGGGGCCAACTATGATGCTGAGAATGGAACTCTCTTGAAAGGGTCTATAGAGTTCCATAGGCTTCCATTTTAACATTCCATATGTTATCTTAATGCAGAGGAAGTAGATTGGGAACCAAATAGAACGTTCAAGCATTGTTTTTGTTTTTATTGTTGAAAGGGTTTATACAATCTTTGCCAGGCATTGCCATCATTACAGTTTATTTTTTTCAATTTAATTTAGTTGTTCACACTGTTCATAGCCACCAGACCTTACGCCCTTAAGATCCCTTAACCCTTAAGATAATTATGATGGTGTTTTTTTTTTTTTTACATTTTATTAGGCCTAGCCTACTGGCTCTTGTTTGCATGGGGGTGGGGGTGGGGGTAGTAGCTTGCTTCTTCAACTGTTAGGATAAACACTTGACTTGACTTGACGTTTATTATTATGAGCCAAATGTAAGTAAACAACTTACACCATTTATTAAGTAGGCCTACTTACTTATTCTCTTCCTTAATTGAATTATCATTAACTATAGCTAAGTGGTGGGTGGGGTTTCCTTGCAGGTTTTAAGGTTTAATTTTGCCAGGAAATACAGCAGTAGCGGCGGTGGTTACTGTGGTGACAGTGCCCAACTGTAGAACGAAAACGCCCATCCAATTGTTCTCCTATTGTGATTGGCTATATACTATGAGCTTCGATTATGCTGTAGGACAAATATTATGTCAATCAAGTAGAGGGCGTGACTTCATTTGAAGCGTTCTGAGGGCACTGTTCAATAAATTGTCTTTTTGGCTAGATGGGACGTTGAACATCATTTTTTTTAGGAGCAAACCAAGAACGTCAAAGAATGGCAGAAGAGGAACATGAACACATGGTACCTCTCTTACCAACTGTAAGTAATAACTTTTTTAACAGTATCGTATTTGCTTTGTCCGATATGGTTCTTAGCTCTGCGAGTAACTGTTATTCACACTTGAACCTTGCGAATGATCACTATCGTTTTAACTGTAGTGCTAACTTTAGATGTGATTTTTGCCCTGTAATATGAATTCCAGTGAGTTCGTCAGCACTATTCACCTGTAACCGAAAGCACATACTGTATACAGACTCGTATTTGTGCTTAACATCATTATAAGTTACTCGGTGATCTCATCCAACTTTCCATCACCTAAGTTAGTTCTACCCTTGCATTTCCCGGTTGCCTCTTGTAAATAAGGCTATAGTCAAGTTTTCAGTAACGTTACCGGTATTCTAATTTCAGTAACGTTAGATAAATAGATAACACAGTCTTGTTCAGGGACGTTTCATGAACGTTTTAATGTACTTATATTTGAGTTTATATGTCTCTAACGTTAGATGTACTAAGCGTGTTTTGACAGTCAGTTTTTGGACGTGTAGCTTAAGTTAGCTAATTTAGCTAACGGTACCTGTTGAAACGTTGGTAATTTGCATGATGTGTGTGTGTCGTTCATTTCCTTCTTTTAGTCTATTTTTGTTTCTTTGTTGAATGGTCCAGTTCTTGACACACCCTCAATCTACGTGTAGTATTTTAGATTCAATTATGTTGCCTAAACAACAGCATCATATCAATGAAGTTGTTTGTATTTTGTAACTTAGGTGAAATGCAGTGGGTCTACTGTTCAGTGTATTTCTTGCCTTTCTTGAGCGACAGGCCACATTCACTTGCTGACTTCACAGATCTCATTCTCTTTCCCCAGACTGAAACCATTGTTCAGAAATTATGCTGCCTGGTCATATTTCACCTGCATGTGAAACTATACCCTCTTTTTTTTAACTTCTCTCTGTCCCCAATATTGCTTCTTCTGGAAAAGGCCACACCACTAAAAACACCACTAAAAAGTTAATAGCTCTCTAGAACAGATCTAGCCCTGATTGTGCAAATCTGCATTCCCAGATGCTCTCTTCTTGACTAAGGTACACTATGGGTAGAGTAACACCACCTGTCTCCCATATTTAACCCTACAACTTGAGCTCCTTAACCCATACCAGTCCATGTGACCCACGAGAATGTGTAAACACACCCCTCTTCGGGGCCTAACTGACCACCTCTACTGTCTCTCAGCCAAAACCAGGGTGGTTCACAACAAGCACAGAGTCAGGAAGATGGCAATTTCCATTCCGTTTCTTTGTTTATCTGAGAGAGGGAGAGAACCTACCATTTACAATGACATGTTTATTTGAACCCATGAATTTCATGAACAACACAAGCCATTCGCTTTCTTACTGGCCTTGCTTGAACTTGCTTGAAAAACATGGCCCATGGCACGCAGCTGCTTTTAAACCCCTCTAGCTTCAGTTAAGGAGATCATGTGGTGGTCCCAAGCAGGCACTTTTATTCAAAGCATCCTGCAGTACACTACACTTCCACTTGGCTATCAAAGCCATACTATCTGTATTATAAGCACATTGCTCCATCGAATCAGTTTACATATTAGCCTACATCATGACACACACACACACACACACACAGATATGTAGCCTATAAAAGCACTATAAAAGACAAGAATGTGATGGTATGCTACCTGAGGAGAGAGGTGAGCCAGGCAGATGTCAGGGTGCCTGTGGTGGCATGGAGCACCCCTTCCCTCCCTCCCTCCCCACAGGGATTTGTTCCTCGGAGCTTGGGCTCCCCCAGGGATCAGGCACTTTGCCCCGTGCTATTTCAAGCCTGGCTCAGAGGCCTGTGCAGATTGCCTTCGTTTCTGTAGGCCACAGACCACATGTGTTTGGTTTGATTTAGTTCAAAAACAGTCTATTTTTTTTATTTTGATTTATTTTCATATGCACATTTTGCAGAACTAAATTCCAAAGGTGTTAAATGTTTTATGCAGACATTTTATTATTATTATTATTATTATTATTATTATTATTATTAAAGTAGGCCTATTGTAAAATGTTTAAGAATACTTTATAATTTTAGTGCCAAACCTTAGTAATCTTCAGAAGAGCAACATAGCCAAGACAAATAAAGCGTTTGTACATATAGGACTAAAAAACACTATAAAAAAAGTGTAAGCATAGCTGCAGTGGAACAGGGGGAAAATGTCTGTTTAATTTCTGCATGCAAGGCTGACAGACAGTGCCTGTAACCTACTGCAAGGCCTAGAGGTTGTTTAAGGTGCTTAGTTGTCACCGTTCCATGCTATGGGAGTTTTACGATGGCCGAGCATACTCATCTTGTTAAAGCAGACCACTGCGGAACTACCATGCGTAAGTATAAGCTCCGACGCACACTGCCTGAAGCCCGATGAATCCATACGGCCTGCTTCCAGCTCATTAGCGTTCGCCCACAAGCCATCTGTGTCTGTGTCAAAGGTCAAGCCGTGGCCATCCAGTCACCAGACCTGTTGCAGCTTAAAGGCATCACGGAAAGGTGCCCGGTTGTCTGTTGCTTTCATGGATAACCAGTGGCTGGAGAGGGTGTCACTGTCAATGGATAAAAAGTGTACTGGGTCAGGTGTCAAAAAACATAGTTTTATAGAATTTGATTTTTCCCCTCTTGAGGGCTGAAAGAGGTTGCTAAAGGGTAAATTGGCAGCTGGCTAAGAATAGACTTGCTGTTAGTTGAATGTGCCAGTAATGGGCTTGTGATTACTGATTTGTGTGTGCGTGTGTGTGTGTATGCTGTGTGTGTGTGTCTCTTTGTATGTGTGGTGTGTGTGTGTATGTGTACCTGTGTGTATGTCTCTTTGTATGAGGTGTTTGGTATGGTGTTTGACCTTTTTGGCTTAAGCTGGTGTACTTGAGCTGCAGATTTGGGCAGTAAGTGTTAGCTGCTGGCAAAGGCTTCCCATTTGGTTGAGTAGCGCTAGCTTACCTGCACACACCTGACACGATTCTGCTCTGCTGGCTGTACAGTGTAAAAAGGCTCCGCTGTGTCTTTCACTGCTGTATACTCTCTAGAGCAGTGCACTCTGTACAACTTCTCCACCTATTAAATGCCACCTCGATTTCAGATCTCCTCTCCTTCTTACCTCTCTATGGTAGCCTCCTAGCCTGGGTGTTCCCATGCTGCCTTTCACGCGATTTGATTCACGCTGCTAAGGCAGCCTGGAGACCATGGAGCAAAATTTTCGCCTGAGATAGGGAACCAATCACAGAACAGGGGGAAAGCAAGACGATGATGAGCTATGCACAGACGATTTGATAGACATCCGTGGCACCCAATAAACGGATCTGGGCATTTTTTCAAATAATGGTGAAAATGAACGTTTGGTTCCCAGACCATGTCTCATTGAGAAGTGGTGGCGCTAGCCAGGCTAGTAGCCTCCCTGAATTTCATGATGTTTCTTCATTTTTATCTTCAGGGAGATGAGCCTTCCTGTTGCTGAAGTTTATTTGGGCTAACCGTTTAGGCATATAGGCTATGTGTAAAGTAAAAGTCTAAGTGTAAAGATGAGTGTTACAAACACTGTTTGTAGCACCATAATGACAGATTGAAATAAAATGGTAATAACACAACGCTTTTCAATATGCAGGACATTTTAATAACACATGGTTTATTTGAAGTGTTTTTCACATCTCAATCCAGAGAAGTCAGTTGGACTGCAATAGAAAAACAGCTTTAGTAAAAGTAAGTTGGACTATAAATAGAAAACCACCTTTAGGCCATAGCCATAATCCATATCCGTGTTGATGTGGTGTCAGGTCTGAGATAAGAGCATGAGATGTGCACTCATGGCTAATTTAAGTCTTTGTGGGTTTCTGTATAGAGCACAACCACACATTCATCTAGCTAGTCTGTGAGGAACATGAAAGTTGAATGCTGCCCCTCCCTTGCCTTAGCCTAGAGCTTGTGAAATGGTTTGGCTCATTATTGGATCACAAACATCTCCAGGGGATTCAGACAGAGGTTGTTACACAGATTCTACTCAGCTGTCAGAAACAAACAACTGCCAGACTACTCTCCATGAGAGCACAATGACCGTGGCTGCATGGGTCCAAGCAATAATGGGAGCCTTATAACAACACAAGTAGGGATTCTGTTTCATGAGCCACAATCATGTTTGATGCCATATTAGGCTAGGTGGTGTTCTAATATGCTGACATTCACAAGCTTGCCTGCTGCTAGTGGGACATGTATATAGCATAGCGTTCCTGAAGGGGAACAATTCTGTTTGCAATTTGTTCTCTTTATTTCTTTATTTCTCTGGACTGTGGTCTATGCACAATATTGACTTTGTCTAAGTAGTAGCCTACCTAGCCAATGTGTTCAGCGATTCACTCGGAATATGAATTATTCAGGAGGCTAATACATCAGTGCTTTCTTGGTGCTTTTGGTGTATACAGTACAATGCCTACCTAGCCAATGTGTTCAGTGCCCACTCGAGCCTACGGAAATGAATTATTTTGTAGGCTAGGCTTTTACATTGGTACCCTGGAAATCCAGAGTTCTCGCGAGAGTACAATGGAATTGTCTCTGCGAGACACTCTGGCAAAGAGCAATGATGCACGTTACTTTTTCCCCAACATTCCTGGGAACCAGCTAAACTGATGAAGACTGCAACGTTGGAGGACAGTACACATTGGTCGTAGTGTTATCCCATTGCGTCAAAGTCCGAAATCATTCAAAGTAAACATGGTCTAGTGTTATCCAATTGCGTGCAGTGAGATTTTTAAATGCATACTTGTTGCTGCCCCTCGAGTTGGGCCATTACATTGCTCTTTGCCAGAACCTTAATCTTTCTAGATTATCAGGGTCTGGATTTTCCAGGCTAATACATTGGTGCTTTCTTGGTGCTTTTATACCTGATACTGTATTATATTACGATTCCATTTTGAATCACTTCACCTCCTCTGCCCTATACAGCATCAGGCTTGTATGTGAGCTGGGCCTTGATGAAGCCCGAATTTAACATCTGCATAATAATTTGCCAGCCGGATATCACATTTCACTGTAATTAACATCCGAGTCCAGTACGGGCAGTTAATGAGTCATGCAAAGGATTGCCCTCCAAATGAGGTTATGCTCACAATAATGTTCCCCTAGTGGAGGCTCTGCATGTCTGTTCTTATTCTCATCTCTGCCATCTACACTGCCACATCATACAGTTGTGCTTGTAGGTTTATAAACACTGTATGATGTAGCAAGAATTCTTGAAATAATGGCCAGTTATTTGGAGTTATTTTTAATTTAGGGGTAGTGGTCAGGTGAAGTGAGCCATTTATTATCAGATATAGGCCTAATGATGTGTGTCCTCTTTGAATAATAATGACATCACTCAAATGCCCCTGTTTAAAAGTTTGCATATCCTTGAATGTTTGGCCTGATACTATACACAAGTTGACACACCCAGGTTTATAAACAGTGGTACATATTGGTAAGGATGATGTGATGAACAAAAGGAGACCGCACACTCTAGCAGCTCATATACAGTAGTTTAATACAAACAACGTTTCGGCCTGTGGCCTTTCTCAAGCCATACGAGGAGCTGGACTATGCAGTAGTCTGAAAAGTTCTTGGGATGCTCCACCATTGTGCCCTTGAGCAAGATGCTCCAGGGACAATGACCCTGTAATTGACATGTAAGTCACTCTGGATAAAAGCATCTGCTAAATAAATAAATGTAAATGACAAGTGTAATTTAAATTAGAAAAAAATTGTGTAATGAAATGGTGTCATTGAGCTTTGTAGCTCTTGTGAGACCTCTGCACATTTTATCCAGTGATGCACTGACTTTGCTGACTACTGAGCCATGGGGAATGCAAAAGAGCTGACTAAAGATTTGTGAGACAAAGTGGTTGAACTCAACTGTACTGTATGAATCAGGAAATGCCAGCGAGTAGTGTTCAACGTCTGATAAAGAAGTGGGGAATTAGTGGTTCAGTTGATTCCAAGCCAACAGCCCAACAAAGATTTCAGCCTCAACTGCCCGGAAAATTGGTCAGGATGCGAAGAAAAACCCTCAAGCTGCAGCAGTTGAAATATAGGCTTCACTGCGAGAAAGTGGTGCGACTGTTTCAAGATCCATGATAAGGAGGCACTTGAACAAGCACAAGCTGCACTGGTGGTTGGCCATAAAAATACATTATTGTGCTAATGCCACAAAACAGCACACTTACAATACACAAACAGCATCTAGACAAGTCTCACAACTTCTGCGCATGGAATGCACTTGAACTCCCAAACATGACAATGATCCGAAGCACAAGGCCAAGTCAACCCTTCAGTAGCTACAGCAGGAATAAGTGAAGGTTCTGGAGTGCCCATCACAGTCTCCTGATATCAATATCATTGAGCCACTCTGGGGAGACGGGCAGTCCATGCTAGACAACCCAAGAATGTATGGCACATGGAGGCTTTTTGTCTCTACCGTCTGAGACAGGGGCGTAACTATCGGTAAGCAGGGTACGCGGTTGCTTACGGGCCCGGACCAATCAGGGGCCCGCATCACACTGGAAATACATGATTGACGGCCGGGCCCCCCTATCGCAATAATCGTCACTCGCGACCGGGCCTTTCACTGTAAAATGGACATTGTTCAGAGCTTAACACAGCCCAGCATAGTCCATGTTAAGATTATCTTTGTTGGACCAAACCAGGTAATAAATAAACTTGTTTGAGTGTAGGAGCAATGCACCTTGTCTAAAGTTATTCATTAGCCTTTAGGTTAATAGACTAATGATGTCTGCCTATTCACCTATTGCCCATCTTAATGGTTTAAAGTTCACGTATTCTCCATCAAATAGACTCGTTATACATTTTCACGTGCAAAAATGCAACATACGGTTAGCTGTCTAATATTGTTCACGCTAATGACATTGAAAAAATATGCTTCTTGCTACACTAGGATACTCACCGTTTTGTCCTAACATAATTTGAATTGGAATTCTCAAAGTTTCATGTAGCTCACCTGTGACATCCATCACCTCTGCTCGGCGACTCACATCACTATTCCAGCTGATACATCGGACGCACCTATCTGCGCTCACACATAGCCTACTTTCGCTTTCTAAGAATATCAAAATTACGTTTTTATATATATATATATATTTTTTTTTTTTTGGTAAGGGGGGCAGCTCAGTCAAAGAGGGCAGACGGGCAGTTCTATTATGCACTAGTGCTATGTTTGTGGCTAAATGAACGATTTAGCATAACATAATGACTTATCATAAATGCAATTTCATATAGTAGCCTAACCAGCAGTGTTTTTTCATGTGTTAGGCTATAGTGCGCCGTCCCCAGCAGTGTTTTTTCATGTGTTGTGCGCCTTCACCAGTATTTTTGTTTTTGTGGTGCGCGTACTCCTGATTTTGTCAGTCATCTCATCTCTTATATGCTGTGTCTCAAGGATCCTATCCTGTCCTATTCATGGTAGCCTACTCGTGGACATTGCGTTATCACGTGCTGTAGAAGGGGGGCCCGCCTTGATAATCCTGCATATGGGCCCGGTGTTGGCTCGTTACGCCACTGGTCTGAGAAAATAAAGGTACTCATCCACAACTATCTCAAAAGACTTGAGGCTAAAGAGGCCAATATAGCCTACAGTGTTAAAGGCCCTCTAAAGAGTTTTTTACCTTACAGTAAAATAACGTTTCCAAAATAATTGTGATGGCACATAAACTCGTAATAGAGCAAACTCTGAGCAGGTCTCATCGCTTGTAAAATAGCCTTAGGAAGTTGCTGTTTGGGTAGGAACACTGAATGGGGATCATCTCATTACTTTCTTTGTTGTTGTGTTTTATCTAATGATTGCACTATTCTGTGATGCCTTATTAAGGTGGTGGTTGCCGGATCCCTCCTTTCACCCTAAAAGGATGGTACACATTTTATTCCAGGGTATGTAAACACAACTACATTCTAGTTGGATTCAACATGTGAAAAATAATCTAGAATGAAAAACAGCATTAATGTGTTTTAAAAGCTTTGCTTATATCAGGGTTTATTTTAAGGGTTGATGCACCTAAATTAGTTAAACTGCCAAGACTAACTCTGATTAGGCCGTGGGTTAGCCTACCGTTTTTGAGCTGTGGAAATCAATTATCTTCAGATTCTGTTATTCTCTCAATAACATTATCTCAATAAAGTATATTTATATTCTACATATATTTTCATGAGCATGTGATGAGATTAACACACTCACAATTATCCTGCTGCGCCCTGAGGAATAAACTCAAGATCTGCTAAATGAATAAATATAGGCCTAAATGTAATCTTGGTGTTATTAGCAGTTTGTTCTGGCAATGGAGCCTCAGGACGATGGAGTTAAACAACAGAAAAAAACCCCTCCAAAACTTGAGCTTGATTTGGTGTGCAGTGCAGTAATAACATGTTTAACAGATTACTAACATTTAGTATTGTATTTAACAGATTACTATCTAACAGTTAAGAATTGTATCAACACATTTAGGCTAAGCATTTCCTTCCTTTTTCTTATGTTATTGTACTGTGGAAAGAGCAATGCTCAAAACATAAGAGGTTAGTTTTTTTATTCATTAGTTTCCTGTGGACTTAAATACTTAACAGAAATAAAAACAAGCTTATGACTGTGACTTTTATTTAGGTGTTGTTGAGACATTTACAAGACACACAAGTCACATACTGTGCAGTAATATTTGTTGCTTTGGAATACTGAAAAAAAAGACTACAGTATATAGGCTAGGGTACCTATACTATATAGAATGGATACTTCATGTCTTGAACTGTCTGTCCACTAGCCACTTTACCATTGTCTTCTGCCTCACTGTTTGCGTGCTTTATTAGCACATATGCACAACCCCTCCCTCCATGCCACAGCCGAACTGTGACCACACTTATACCTTTCTTAATATGGTTATTTATACATAGATATATAGACTTTATTCTTGCACTGTTGCACTGTTTGACTTACTCATTTGCACCATCACCATGACACTCATTCACACAGAGCACCTTACCTTACCTTATGCACAGAGGACCACAGGCTCAGTCCCTGCTTCAGTCATTGCAAGCACACCTGATTGATTAATCACCCACTATGTGGATACTGTTTTTTAGAATTGATTTAGATTTTATTAAATTTGAAAGATTTTATTTTATACATTTTATTTAGTATAATTTGTATTATAGTATATTCTTTATCTTCTACAGTCCTTATTGCTTAGTTGTGTTTTTTTATATTACATACTTTTAATTACTTTCTCTGCTGTTAGTGAATGTGTGTGTGTATGTCTGTATGCTACTGTGACCTTGAATTTCCCCTAGGGATCAATAAAGTATCTATCTATCTATCTATCTATCTATCTATAGGCTTATTTTATCAGTATGCCGTCGGTGTCAAACCATTGACCTTGTTGTTGCGCTAACTTAAGCAACTGGGTCACGTAGAATAGCTGGGCCGCTGGTGGGTTGTAGCCAGTCCGTGCGCTCCTAAAAGTGAATGGATCCGCCCTGCTGCCCCCTGACCTCTCCCTCCTTCCCTCCCTGGAGCACCTGTGGTCTTGGCCCTCCCGTCTCCTGAAGTCCTGACCAGAGCAGAGCCACTCAGCTCAGCACAGATCTTAATCCCGCTAAGCTCCGAAGACAGAGCCTGCGAGCTCTTGTGTCTCTCGCAGCCGGCCAGCCGCTAATCTGGTTATCAGTGAGCGTTACCAGGCCCGACGGGGGGTGGGGACCTCCAGAACGAGGAGTGAGCAGAACAACGCAACCCTACCTTGGCCGAGCGCGTGGACTAGCACCAGCGCTGCTGGTCAGATAGGCATGAGCAGCCATCCCAAAGATGTGCTACACTGCCTCAGGGCATACATACCACATGCTGGGGTATCACATGAGTAAGTTAGGGAGTGGGTTAAGTGTTTGACTAAAGGGTACCGGTCACCATTTGTCTTCTTTGTGCAAACAACCAGCAGATGTCACTATTGTCTTTACTTTTTGGGGAATGGAGAATTTCAGAGGGACCTCTGGTGCCATATGTTTATCTGCATGATGTCATGGCTTTGAGCCTATATGCATGAAGTAAATCTGCAGTAGATTACACAAACTGCAGTATAGACCCTTTCAATCTGTTCCTAGAGGGTTTCCAGTTGAAATGTTCAAAAAACAACGCAGATAGCTTTAGCTTAATGCTCTACAAAATGTCGACTTTCAAACATGTTTTTGAAATTTTTGTTTGTGCCCAAGCTACCATTAGCTCAATGTTGATTTCTGTGCCACAGGAAATTACTTGGCAACGGGCACATGTTTGTTTAGGCTAAATGCTGTTGAAAAGGTCAATAAGAGAGTGTGATCAAAGCTTCCTCCAGTGGAGTGTGTCGGGCGGCTGAACAGCACACAGTGAACTCCCATTACTCACCCAGCAGTGTATGACATCTCAGGGGAAACTGTGAAAATTGAATTATGAACTTTCCAAAACATAAAACCTAACACAGTGGAAGAGGATGATGAGAGATTAGTCACTTCAGGCTAACAACACTCTCTCTGTCTCTGCATTTCTTTCCATTATCTTAATTGATTTGAGGCTGTCGCCTGCAAAGTGTCGGACAGGGCTTTTTGAATGAATGGAGTCTTTCCACTGGAGCATCAGTGAGGACCGTGGATAAGTGCTGCTGGTCCGCTTAGCTGTGCTTGGTGCTTGGGCTGCTCTAGAGGAGGCATCCATGGTGTGGAGGAGAGAGCTGTGGACGTCTGCTGGCGCCAGCTTCAAATTTCTCCTGGGTGCCGTAGCGATGACTCATCATGTTGTCATATTGGCCGGCTTTACTTTCAGCAAGATATGCCAGCCGGCCGTCTCTGGCTTGCCTTCTCTCTCTCTATTTCTCTTTCTCTCTCTCTCTGTCTTTCTATCACTCTTTTTCTTTCTGTTCTTTTTTCTTTCTTTCCCTACCTCTATAGTGTTCTGATTTTCTCTCTCTTCCTTTCTTGTTCTTTTCATCTGCTGCTGTCTGGTTGCATTGGTCAGTTTAATTAATAGCCTTGCACTCCTTCATCCACTTCTTTTACGGGCACTCTCACACAGCTCTGAGGAATAAGTCTGTTTGGGCTTGTGAGGACTCAGATCCTTAGAGGGATAAGAACTGCTTGTGTGGCGGGGGGTTGCACTTTCAGTGACCTGACCCATGGCACATTGACGAAGCCATAAAACACATTGGAGGACACCTGTCATAGGGTCACGTTTTGTCCCTGAAGCTGCCACCACCTTAACATTCGGAGCACTTCTTTAACAGCAAGAGAGGTGTGCAATGTGATGTAACGTTCACTTCACTCGCGCTACAGAGCTTGTCTCGGTGCATAAAAAGAGCTACAGTGTGTGAGTCACCAGCAGGCTCTTTGGAGCTGATACCTGGACAGATCTCTGAGTGTCATGTCCAAGACACGAGCTGCTGTCCTAATGCTCTTGGGCGGTTTAAAGCAGGACATCTGGCTGATGTGCGATTGGGATGCAGAAGAAGCATTCTGTCAGCAAGCTTCTGTAATTAAGCTCAAACAACCCTGAAGGTCATTGGGGTCGTTTGGTTTTCTAATATTTCGGAGTGCAGGGAGAGCGTAATTTGTTAGGGGATGGAGGTTTGGGGGTCAAAAGATGTCAGTCATTGTTCAGCAGTTCAGGGGGTCAGCTGACAGCACTATCATTTAAATGAATTATGATGAAGGTGGCAGGAGGTGGGCAACTGGAGATCCTGTGATGTTACCATGGAAACGGAGCACAGCATTTGCCACAGAGGATGTGGGGTTTTTTGTATTTGCTTCTTAATTTATTTGCTTATTTATTTACGGAGCACATGTGTGCGTGTGTGCGTGCGTGCGTGTGATTATGAAAGGCGTGCGGGCGGCAGCAGCAAGTGTCCTTCACATCTCCCATTCTTATCGTCCCACGGAGCCTGGTCGGAAGGAAGGAGAGCATTCAGCGGGCTAAACTCATTCAGCCTCCAGGGGAAGATTAACTGAGCGAAAGAAAGAGCGGGGGAGAGACAGAGAGAGAGAGAGAGAGAGAGAGAGAGGTGGAGGAGAAGATGGCGTGCGTGTGTGTGTGACCTTGGTCAAGATCACCACTCAACAGAGACACAGGAAAGGATGAGAGAGAATGGAAGGAAAACCATTAATGGAAGGAGACATGTTAGTCTATCATCAAGCTGTGTGTGTTTGGAGAGAGCAAGAGAGGCAGAGGGAGAGATAAACAGAGAAAGAGAATAAGAGGGAGGAAAAAAAGATGGGAATCTGGAGGGACTAGGGGAGAATAGAGGGAACAGCCAGTGCATTTCTATGATTATGGTGCTGTCATCTGTGGATGTGGTTTTGTGTGTGTGTTTGGGGGTGTTTTGTGTGTGTGAGATCGAGAGAGTGCAAGAAAAACCAGTAAGGAGACCAAGCATGTCTTTAGGTCACAGCGTCCTTTAGCTCTTTGTCTCATTATCTTGGTCTCATCGCTCTCCCACTCTTTTCCTTTTTTCTTCTTCCCCTTCCTCTCTCTCTCTCCCACTCCTTTCCTCTTTCCATTTCTCTCTCTCCCACTCTTTTCCTCTTTCCATTTCTCTCTCTCTCTCTCTCCCACTCTTTTCCCCTTTCCCTTCCTCTCTTTCTCTCCCTCTCTCTTTCTCCCACTCTTTTCCCCTTTCCCTTCCTCTCTTTCTCTCCCTCTCTCTTTCTCCCACTCTTTTCCTCTTTCCCTTCCTCTCTCCCACTATTTTCCTCTTTCCCCCTCTCTCTCTTACCCCCTCTCTCTCTCTGTCTCTCTCTCTCTGGTGTCGAGGATGAAATATTCATAGTGCTCAGGATTGGCTGGTGAAGCAGAGGGGCTGGAACAGAGAGTGACACTGCTTTAAGGGAGACGCTCTCATTGTATAAACACACACACACACACACACACACACACTCTCCCTCCGTTTTCTTCTCTTCTCCTCTCTCTGTCATACACACACATACACACACACACACACACACACAGAGAGAGGAGGGGAGAGGCGTTCCACAGTCCTGGCGAGTCTCTGCTCTGCCTCATGCTCAAACACACACACACACACACGCGCGTGCACGTCACACCTCACACACACTCTTAGGCAAGCATACGCGCAGGCAGCAGCGCACACACACACACACACACACACACACACACACACACACACACACAGAGACACACATACTGGCTAGTGGTTGGAGCGGAGCAGCCAGCCAGCCAGGCAGGCAGAAAGGGAGAGAGAGAGACACACACACACACACATACTGGCTAGTGGTTGGATCAGCCAGCCAGGCAGGCAGAAAGAGAGAGAGAGAGACAGACAGTGTGAGCAGGGAGAGGAGCGGTTTAGCGTTAGCGCTGGTTTAGCGGAGCTGTCGGATATCTGCAGGCTCCTGCCCATGACCAAGCTCTAATGGAGGGAGACGCCGAGGGGGAGCATGTGCTCCGGGTAAGTCACACACTGCCTTTCTCTCAGTGTGTGTGTGTGTGTGTGTGTGTGTTTAGAGTAAGGGTGCTGCTTGTGTATGTGTACCTTAGACCTGACATGCATGCATTTGCTCTGATGTTGAACGTGTGTGTGTGTGTGTGTGTGTGTGTGTGTGTCTCCGCATGGAGCCTGTCTGTCTCTAAGGGAGGTGAAAAAGGTCTTTCAGGATGTTTATAGACAGATGCAGAGACAGCAAGATGGAGAGTGTGTGAGAGAGAGAGAGAGAGAGAGAGAATGAGGTGAAAGAAAGAGTGTGGTTCTGGGCTCAAGACTTACCTCATCAACAAGCCCTGTGGCTAAGAGGAAATGATCAGCGAGAGCTTTTACAGGGCAGAGAGAGAAGGAGAGGAGAGCAGAAACAGACATGGCCGCTATGATAACTGGGGCAAGGAGAGGTGGAAGGAGTGTGTGTGTGAGAGAGATAGAGAGAGAGAAAGAGAGAGAGAGGTAAGAGATGGTGGCAGGATGTCAGAAGCAGAGAGGTAGGATGAAAACGTGGGAGAGAGAGAGAGAGACGTGCAGAGCAATAAATGGGACGGTGATGATCTATTGTAAACATTGATTGAGGCTTCAGAGAGTGACTCAGTGGCAGTCAAAGATGAAGATCTAATTGAATCTGGCTATAAGGGGAAGGCGACTCAGATGAGAGAAATATGGATCCTGTGTGTGTGCATGTGTGCGTGCGTGCACATGTGTGTTTTTTTTGACCCGGCAATAGTTTAAAAGCATGGGCAGTTTTTCAGGCTTGTCAGTGTGTGTCTCAGTTTGAGTGACAGTGAATGTTGCTGGGGTTGTGACATTTATTGATGCTTGCGGTCCAAGGTGACCAAGTAATCGGATTCTCCAGGCCGTAGGCTGATTAATCCGCTCCTTGGCCCATACTCCTGCAGACTAACACCTACCATCAGGGCTGAGAATGTAAATCAACCTGTCTCTATCAGAAATGTGGTCAAATTAAATCCTTATAAAGTGCTAATAACGGTACGTGTCTACCACTGACAAAATCAGCATAGTATTTCAATGATAGGTCAGTGGCCACTGGCCACAGCAGACAGTTATTGCATTGTCATGACTAGTTTTTGCCCCAACTGGGGCGATTCCACAGTCTTTTTATAGAACAGGTAAGCCGAGGCCTCAGGCAGGTGTGGCTCACCTGTGATTTGAGGTAAGGGAAAGAAAACAGCCAACACCAAACAGGGTCATCTAAATGAACTGTCTTGCAGAAACGGCCACCACAGCTGGGGGATGTATCGATGGCTGCTGGAGATTGTTTACTGGGCCAGGGTCACCATGGGTATCCCCTCCTTCGTCCTCATGCTTGGGTCACTTAACGACAAGTCATTTGTGGTGGTGCACCGCTGAGCATTTTTGTGTTTCTCTGGGTTTGATGTCTGTCTGTGTGACCCCAAACTGAGGGTCCCAGTGCCAGATCAGGGGCCGATCCATTCCGGGTCCGAGACAGACTCCGTTGCTAATATTGAGACCCTGGAGCTTTTGGTTGTTTGTTGGGAGACTGGAAGGCAGAACCTTGAGGACTGTTTGTGGGAACCAGGGAGGGATCCAGCTGAGCTGGCTTTCCTAATGTGTTTGTTTTGCTGAAGAGGTGCTGACTCTCAGGAAACGAGATTAAATCACATCTTAAGCTGCACAGTTTACTGTACACACAGAAACATACTGTTGGCTTATGTGGCTAGATTGTGGTTTCAGTAATGGTTTAGGTTAAAACTAAGAGGGCGTAAGGCCCAAGTGTGTCATGAAGAAACCATCAAATATAGAAGAGTAATACATAGAAAAATAATACGCTAATCACACACTGAATATGTAGCCTTCATTATGGAATCATCAAAGGGTAATAACTGTCACGAGTCACAACCTCCTTGGTATTTGATTTTGTTGTGTTTGTTATACTGCAACATGTGCCCTTCCTGTAAAAACTCCATAGGTGTCATTGACAACTTTAGTTAATTTCTTCATGATGACTGCCTCCTGTATGACTGCATGGAATTAGCCACATTTTGCTCCACTGCACTTTCGGTGAGAGTATTTTTTATAGTACTTTAACCAGCCTTTTCCCCAGGTGTGAACCCAGGACCTACAGGTGTGTGTGAGTTAGTGAGGTTTCCACAGCGGAGAACTGATTAGTTTCTTGCTTTTTACCCTGGAACTCACAGCACACACCTTCACATAAACACAAGAAGCTTCTTATGGTACACCTATTATGGGATGTTGACACACACCTAAGCCGTGGACATCAAGAAGCTTCTGATGTCTGCGCACCTTGCATTAATATGGATTGTAGTAGTCTACTTATTGCCATGGGACAGGAAGTTGACTTAGAGAAGCATCCAGTGGGATTCCCAGTGCTGAAAGATAATTATGCACTATCAATGTGTTTTGATAGCTGTGTGTGTGTTTGTGTGTGTGAGAGAGAGAGAGTGTGTGTGTGAAGGTCCCCCAGGCCTTCAAGGTCTCCGTAGCAGGCCAGTTGTCACAGAGTGGGGCTATGGGAGGCAGCTGGTGACGTCAGTGTCAAGAGCCTGGATCCTTTCCCGGCAGGGCCCTCCTGGAATAGAGGAGGTCTGGCAGGCAGTCTAAGTTTACACAATATACACACACACACACACACACGCACACAGGGATAGCATAAATGCACCCATATAGACTCACTCACACGCACCGCCATGGGAACGTTTCTATTTTAGTCCGTTCCGAAATATTTGGCCTATGGTCAAACTGTGCTCATTCAGTATCCCTTAACTAGAGACCCCGGGTAGAGCAAGATGTCATGAGATACATTCAACTCCTCCATGACATTTCTCTTCACGGAATCGCTTCACTCGCCTCAATAATTCCTCTTTCTCATTTTTCCTCTCTCTCTCTCTTTCTCTCTCTCACTGCCAAAAAGAGTGGGGTCACATGGATCAGGAGGGCAAGCTCTGCGGAAGCGAGGGATGAGAACGGAGGATGTGTGTGGGAATGGTGCGGTAAAGATGGCCCCTGATACTTCCACTGGGCCTGTGCGGAGACCACCCCAGAGCTCCATCAGCTAGCTTAGCCCAGCTGGCAGCATGTTCCTGGAGCTCAATCTCTCACAGAGCAAGATGTTTGAAACCATCGAGGTCATGGGTTTGAGTCCCATCAAGCAGATTGATTGGATGGAGTGAAGTGAAGCCCATTTTCACCACAATTCTCCTCTGCTGATTGGACGGGTTCATGTTATAGTCTGCTTCTACTGTAGGTCTGAATGCACGAGACCAATCGAGGCTAAATTGCTCATGCAGGCCAGTAGTGTTACCCAGAGGTTGAGTGGGCTGCAGACAATGAGTGCGTTACTCTTGATTTCACCTGACTCTCACGTTTCGGTTGTGACAGTGCTTTCTTGGAATAGAGTTGGAGAAGCGTCAGGTAATTCAAAATAGACTAGGCGCACTCGAGTGGAGAGAGCCGTGTCTGGGATGCTTCTGATGCGTGCTGGTAGACTTGGTGACAATGACACTGAGTATGGCGGCAATAAACTCCAGGAACGCAGTGTCACAGACGCAGACAGAATTGCAGACGGACCTTGCGGAAAATTGGGGTTGGGCAGTGAGCCCACAGAGTGTAGATGGGACCTGGTGGAAAATTGGGGTCAGACAGTGAGGCCCACAGATGAAGCAGATCTGAGCTGCACCGCATCCGGGCCAGTCCTGTTCCCAGGTTGAGCTGGCCGTCTGTGGGGAACACAAACCCAAACAACCGTCAGCGGACAGGAGGGACCCATACTGGGCAGCAGACACTCAAATGTCCTGAGGCGGATAGCCTAAACAGATTAGCCTACAACGTGACACAAATAGCCAGCGCTGCCAGATCTGAGCCACTTCCCAGCCACACCTGAGCCACATCCGTTCCAGAACCCGCTGCCATCTGGCTAGACGTGTCCTATCTGTGCATCTGCTGGGCTAGATAAATCAAATGGAAATGTGATGGAAATGGCACAGCGTGAGGGACAGCAGAGGTGGGTCTTCCTAGGACTCCCTAGCTGCTCCACCTCTCTGTGGGGTCCGTCCGGAGGCGTAGGGAGCCCACAACGGGGGCCACAGGATGGGCCGTAGGGGCCTGTGTAGAGGGCTCAGACCTCAACATGGGGCTCCCCGCAACAGGCAACGCCTAAACCACATGAACACACATGCTCGACAATACACAGGGGCTAGTCGTGGTCTACACTACAGATCCTGAACTGGTTGCGAGGCTATTTGGCCAAAAGACGTACCGATATTGATTGTGTGTGTTCCAACAAGTTCTGCTCTACATTCATACACTGCATTGCCTTGGGTGTTTTCACACACACATACGCACACACACACACACACAGATAGAGAGATTCTAGTATACAACATCCATAATAGCATGGAAATTCTGTCATGCATGCATGGAAACACAGCTTCAGAAACACACACACACACTCACTCACGTTGGAATAAGACCTGCTGTGCCTGCATGTGCCCTGATATGTGAGTCTGTGTCGTTGCTTTTTGAAAGGGCTGCACAAAGCAGTCTGCTACAGATAGAAACGGCTATGAATTATTCACCATTATATCCTCCTCAATGATTATGTACACACGCACACACGTACACACATAGAGTATGCACACACACACACACACACACACACACACACACACACACACACACACTGGGCGAATCATATCAACCCCAGCCAATCAGTTCAATGTTAAGTGACCTTTTCTCTCTTTAAGTGCGGGAATGACATCTCTCGGCACTGGCGTCTGGGGATTGCCGTGCCGATAAGGTCCACAGCACAGGGGACAGAACTGGCTCAGTTTCAGCACCCAGCCAGCTGCTGGGCCACCCTGATAGCAGGCCAGTCTGGCCCCGATCTGGCTTGGGTCTGGCCCAGATTCAACTCTGTGAGCCCTCCGGTCATCTGTTATCTGTTCTGACCCAAAGCAAAGCGGGTCTGTTTTTTTCGAGGCGCTTGGGCGGATGTGCATTTTGTTTTGGGCGCCAGCTTGCTGAAAGGTCACTGCAGTCATCATGCTGGTGTGCAGGCGGAGGTGGCATTTCCTCTTAGTTTCTACCCCACTGCTGCCTGCGCCAGGTTCACTCACTGCGCCAGGCTGGCAGTACCCTGGCTGGTTTGCCAATGCCTTTCTTTCATCCTGTCAGACACCCGACACCACAGGGCCTTGCCACAGCGGAGGCTTTAATAGGTGGTCAACAGAGAATGAGGTGCACACGCCACCGTCTTGAGATACCTCACAAACAATACATAGAAAAACACACACACACACACACACACACACTACAGTGACACACGCACAAATACACACACACACACACATACACACACTACAGAGACACACACACACACACACACACACAAACACACTACAGAGATACACGCACAAATACACACACACACACATACACACACTACAGAGACACACTCACACACACACACACACACACACACAACAAAGACACACACAAATTCTGTACACACACACTGACACACTACAGAGACACACACACTGACACACACACACACTAGAGACACACACAGACAAACACCCACATTTACAAAGACACAAACACACACACACACACATACATACACACACTTGTATGGCATGTATGATGTCAGTCATACATGCCATATGCCATGCCATTGGAGTCAGCGCCCCACCACAGCACCCACACTCTGCTGCAAACTCAGATGCCAAAGATACCTCCTGATGTCTTCACACACACACACAAACACAAATATAACCACCGGGTCAGCAAATAAAGACTGGTCTGGTACCCCACCATGGCACCCACCAGCACACACACACGTCCATATCCTCACGCAGACATACAGACACACACACTGACACACACAGTGCATCTGTGCTCCACACAGACAAAGCACATGCTCCTGAGGTTTATTTTAGACTAGAATGACTAGGTCACACTGACATACACACACACACACACACACACGCATTCAGAGGTATTGGCATTGCATCATTGATACTTGAAAGGGTGGAAGGGTCGTGCTCCAAACAGCATGCATGAACATGTGACCTACACCATTTCATGGAATATCACACCTACACACACACACACACTAGTGACCAGAAACACAACTCATATCAGTCAGAGGGCAACAGCCAATGCCCTAACACTACTTAGAAAGATGTGTGTTCTCCCTCATTTGTGGTGAAATAGTTAAACTTCCTATGTTTATTCCTCCAAAGACAACAAACACTCCCACACACACACACACACACACACACACCTGTGACCAGGAAAACAGTTGATCAGCCTCTGAGTAAACGGACACCAGCCAAAGCCCTAACACATGTGGAAATGTTATTCCTCTTTCTCTCTGGTCGTAGTACTTCAAAAGGTTTCCCATAATCCACTATATTTACACTCATCTCACCCCACCCCACCCCACCCCATGGATAGCCTCAGCCCCCTGAAGGCATTCAGTCTTATCGAGCCCTCTCCAGACAACACCGCCACACTACTGGGGAAGAGTCACATTGTGGTGGAGAAACACTGACAACCTGCGTCGCAAGGCTGCTGCCCGTTTGCAGTATGCTAATGTGTTGACTTCGATCCTCAATGTCAGCATGTCATTGGCACTCTACCGCAGCCTCGGCTCCAGTATCCCAGCGTGCACTGGGGCAGCGCAGGGAAAGAGGATGGAGGGACAGAATGACTGTGATGTGAATAGGGGGGTTCATGTTCCCACTCTCTTGCTTGCTCTCTATCTATCTCACACACACACACATGCACTACACTCATATTGGCTTGCACTAGACTGACAGTCGGATCAGGGCTACTGTGGTTTTGAGTGTGTGTGTGTGTGTGTGGCAGCTGCTGTTAAAGACGTGTAGTAGAGTATGTGTAGTTAAAGAGCTGCCACCAGGCCATATCCCGAGGGGATGGAGAACAGGTGCTGTGTGTCCTCTGCTCGAGCTGCTGCTGTGGAGACCAATACTGTCTCTGCACACACACACATGCACACACACATGCGCACACATGTAGCACATTCTTCCATAAACAGGCTGAAACATATTCACATGCACACACGCACACGGTAAGCACATGTAGCATGCTGGCATAAACAGGCTGAGACATATGCACGTGCACACACACTCAGACACACAGAAACGTGAGCACATTCACTGATGTACATTATCTATACCACTTACACTCGCCAACCTATAAAATGAAAGTATTGTGTTGAAATACATTCAGACTCATGCACGCACACACACACACACACATATTGTGATGCAGACCTGTCATATCCATCACCTCCTTCAGAACACTCTCCAGGGAGAGGCCTGTCAGACTGTGGCCATGTCTGTCTGTGTGTGTGTGTGTGTGTGTGGTTGTTTCAGTGATTGAGTGCTTGTTTGTGTGTGTGTGTGTATGTGTATGACTGAGTGAGTGTATGTACTCTGCATTATAATCAAAGCACAGTGAGTTTGCTCCAGTGAGCTCCATAAAGCATATCTCTCTCTCTCTCTCTCTCGCCATAGATTCTAACCTGTGGGGGACCTAATGCTTTCTGCTTGTTTTGATCATCGCCATGAGACGTGACATCAGGGTGTCTGTCAGTCGGTGTGTTCTCTGTCTCCATTGATTTTTCATAAATGATGGCAGTAGCAGACGCTACAGTCGGTCTTCACCTCATCTGACCCAGACGGGAGGATGCAGCTCTCGCTCCGTTACCAAAGCGCTCTGTTTTAGGAGCGCAAAAACCCCCTAAAGCCAGGTTTAGATGGAGGGCTTAAAATTCTCTGGCACTGTGCCGGATTTCAAGTGTTAGCCAGGCAGGTCAAGATTTGAAAAATAGATAATTATATTGATGACTTCGAAAGTTTCTGATAACTACACGCATAGACATTTTCCTTGCTTTAGCCTAAGTATTGTAAATGTAGCAAAAGAGATATTAGTTTTAGATTTAATGTTAGGGGTGTGATGATACACTCAGCCCACGAGACGATACACGATATTGGGTTCACTAGAACAAGACGAGACAATATTATAACACTATTTTTAAAAAATCTTCAATAATGAAATATATTACTGGAAAATACCCTTTAATAGACTGAAAGTCACAGAATGCAACACAATCCAGGTGTACTATATTTTGAAATGTTTTAACTAGTGATATTTATTTCAAACCGAGTACGAGTAGCCTATTTGCATTTGTTTACTTGTCTCTACTGATATTTCTACCACATAAATAATTATTAGGCTAGCATAAAATGCAATGAATTGGAACACGTTTTCTGTTTTTCTCCAATTAAATAAATAATAGTGAGTATCGCTATGTAATAGCAGACTATTTTAAACTGAAATGTCTCCATTATGTACTGCTTCCACGTTATCTCTCCCAAGTTACCATAAGACTGTCAGTAGACCCCTGTAAAAATGGCTTGGCTCTTTTAAGAGTTTGACATCACTCCCTTCACAGATTTTTGTTTACTTTTCCCTCAACTCCCGGTGAAGTGCACTACAGTAACACACCATGTGCCACTTTAAAGATATAATTATTTAATGTTAGTAATGTGGATGTTGTTGCTGAGGCCTTAAACACTCATCATGCAGTTAACCAAAGATACTTTAGCTTACCAAGATAAAACATTTCAGGCTTCGCCAGTGGAAACAAATTATATAAGAAGGATTCTAGGTCAGTGGTCGTTAATGTCACAACATAAGCTTTCCCCTGAATGAGCAATAAGAGAAGATCAATATCGTAATGTTAGTAATGTTTGCTAGCGAGCTAGCAGCTAAGGAATTTGGTTAAACTTGTATATTGTTGCAAACTAACATAAGATGAAAACATCCATGAATTGTCTCGATTCATCAACCGTCTCTGAGTGTAACTTTCTGGGTAGATTATGTTCACTCTTAGAGCAGTGTGTGGAGTTTGGTGCCTTTTGGTGTAGCCTAGTACTGTTACCCTATGGAGGGTTTGACTCAAATCATCAGGTAGCATTGCTACCAGTATTTCAGCGAGTGCACTGGCCGCTTGTCAGTGGGTGGACCGAGGTTATAAGCTACTTAATGCCAGGAACACTCGGGCAGAGTGAGGTGCTTGAGGCTGTCCAGTGCAGGCCCTGTCTGAGAGGTGGAAACAACAGGACAGTGTGTATGCTGTTCCTCACAGGTGTCTGGCTATGCTACACACACATGTAGAGGTGTTACAAACACAAACACAGCACACACACACGCACACACACACATACCCACACACACACCACACACACACACACACACACACACACACACACACACACACACACACACACACACACACACACACACACACACACACAGTAAGACACTGAATTAGTCATCATTTCTACTGGGTCCTATTTAGCTGAATGTGGACAGAGCAACCTTGTTATTTGGGGATCCTGTTAGGCTCATTGTGTGTGTGTGTGTGTGTGTGTGTCTGTCTGTGACCTGCAAGGCTGAATGTACAGAAGCAGTGACTGGCTAATGACTGGCTGCCTATTTGGGGAAGAAACAGACACACCGCTGTCCTCGGTCCTTGTCTGACACACACACACACACACACAAACACACCGCTTTTTCTGATGAGGAACCTACAGCCTTTTGTTTCAGCCTTGTGTCTTTTTTATTATTATTTATTGTGTACGTCTGTGTGTAAGACTGCACGTCTGAAATAGTAGGCCTATATTTACAGACTCCAACTAAAATAACAAAAAGCCTTAGCTCTGTGTGTGTGTGTGTGTGTGTGTGTGTGTGTGTCTGTAAGTGTGTGTGTTATTGCATCTGTGTGTGTGTTTGTGTGTGTGTCTGTAAGTGTGTGTGTTATTGCATCTGTGTGTTTGTGTGTGTGAGAGAGTGTGTGTCTGCATCCGTGTTCGTGTGTGTGTGTAGGTCTCTGCAGATGCGGTTGTGCCCTGGTTTTTGATGTAATTAAAGGTCTCTGTGTGTAATGTTCTGTCAGGCTGTCTTCCTGAAGGCGTGCAAGTGCCTTTGTGTGCATGTGTGTGGCTGGGTTTCTACTTGATCGTGTGTGTGTGTGTGTGTGTGTGTGTGTGTGAGAGAGAGAGAGAGAGAGAGAGTTTTTGTGTGCAGTTGGGTTGGTGCCTATAGATCATATTGTTTGTGTGTGTGTGTGTGTATTGTGTGGGGTTTAAGGCGATGTTAAATTAGGGCCTATGCATGCTGTCACTCAGAGTTTGTGCTCTTCAGGTGGGAGTTCCTAATTGACCCGTGACTTGGGGAAACGTGTCTGCAGCCTCGTGAGAAGGTTCTGGCACTTTGAGGAGGCTTTTCACTGTTCTTCAGTTTGCTATACAAAAACCTGTTGTGCATGTGTGTGTAGGGTCTGTTGTGTGTTTTTCTGTGTCAGTATGTGTGCTTGTGTGCGTGTACTGTGTGTGTGTGTGTGTGTGTGTCTGTCTGTCTGTTTGAGTGTGTGTGTTTTGTGAATTTGTGTGTGTTTGTGTGTGTGTGTGTCTGTAAGTGTGTGTGTTATTGCATCTGTGTGTGTGTGTGAGAGAGTGTGTGTCTGCATCCGTGTTCGTGTGTGTGTGTAGGTCTCTGCAGATGCGGTTGTGCCCTGGTTTTGATGTAATTAAAGGTCTCTGTGTGTAATGTTCTGTCAGGCTGTCTTCCTGAAGGGTGCAAGTGCCTTTTTGTGTGCATGTGTGTGGCTGGGTTTCTACTTGATCGTGTGTGTGTGTGTGTGTGTGTGTGTGTGTGAGAGAGAGAGAGAGAGAGAGAGAGAGAGAGAGAGAGTTTTTGTGTGCAGTTGGGTTGGTGCCTATAGATCATATTGTTTGTGTGTGTGTGTGTGTGTGTGTGTGGGCGTTTAGCGCGTGTTAAATTAGGGCCTATGCATGCTGTCACTCAGAGTTTGTGCTCTTCAGGTGGGAGTTCCTAATTGACCCGTGACTTGGGGAAACGGGTCAATGAGAAGGTTCTGGCACTTTGAGGAGGCTTTTCACTGTTCTTCAGTTTGCTATACAAAAACCTGTTGTGCATGTGTGTGTAGGGTCTGTTGTGTGTTTTTCTGTGTCAGTATGTGTGCTTGTGTGCGTGTACTGTATGTGTGTGTGTGTGTGTCTGTCTGTCTGTTTGAGTGTGTGTCTTTGTGTGAATTTGTGTGTGTTTGTGTGTGTGACAAGCTCTGCTACTGTTTGTGTCTCTCTGCAGGCGTGTGTGTGCCGATGTGTGTGCTTCTCCACTCCAGGCAGTTTGGTGACACTTGATAGTGCAATGTTCCATCCAGACGCACCTTATAATGCCCGAAAACGTCTCTCGCCCCATCGGGGCGTGCAGTCAGCAGCCTGCACAATTGCCAATTACCACCTCATGAATTATTACGTCTCAATCTCACCACTGGGTGCTAATCCACCATGTGAGCCGTATGTCTCATATTACACATTTTTATATCCAGACGCAACTGTCTGCAGAGATCTATTAATGTTGGATGCCTTAAATCAAACCCAATATTAGTGGGTACATTTGATCAAAGGCTAGGCAGTGGAGGAGAAGCTAGCTTTTTTGGTCTTTTTAAAACTGTTCCCATCTGTGCGCTCTGTTAAACTGTTAAAGAATAATTTTGTCTTTTTTCTGAAGAAATGAGTCTTCGTTGCTTCAATGTAGTGTGTGTGTGTGTGTGCGTGTGTGCTTTTGTGTGTGTGTGTGTGTATGTGTGTGTGGTGTGTACAGTATGTGTGTGTGTGTGTGAGTGTGTCTGTGCTACCACTGCTGCTGTTATCATGTGGGAGACATGGGGGAGATGACAGACAGCACTTGACTGTTGAGGGTCTACTATGCTACTTAAAATGCAAACACAAAGCTTTGTTTGCATTCAGGCCTTAGCAGCAATGTAAACCACTTTGGCTACTCACTCCCTCGTCATGTTGAAAAATGCCTTGTTTACATCTGTCTCCATGACACCAGAGCAATTGTTTTTCACTAGTGGTGAATACTTCTAATACATCTAATCGAGTCCTAGGCTGCTTAGCATGGCTGACTGTCAGGGTGTGCTAATAGGGAAAACTCACTGGTCAACTAGGCATCTTTATCTTCTCTGTCACTCTCTGTGGATTCCTGCCCTCAAATCTTTCTTGTGTCATATGAAACCCTTTCTTTCTCTCAGGGCTTTCTTTCTATCTTTCTTTCCCTTTTTCTTTCTTTCATTCATTTGTTTGTTTGTTCTTTCATTCGTTCTTATGTTCGTTCTTCTCTTTCAAATTCCAGTTGCCATCTTTTGGCAGTCTTCTGGGGTACATATTTTCCACCACAGCCAAGCCAGGAAGAGGGAACTTTAATCACTGTCCACAAGTTACACACTTGCACACACACATTTGCTGACCCACCTAACACCATGATCTTTAATCAACACTGGTATGTAGTACACAACGATCCAAACATCCAAACTAAGTTAACCCTGCCCAGACATGCTCAGGCAAAAGCCCATGTTTGGTCAGGGGTGTAGCTGGACACTCCATCAGCATCTTTGCAGTGACCCTTCCTAGCCACACAGACATGATGTGTGTTTAATGTCATCTCCTGACCTTTACCTGTATTTGTTCATTAGATGTGCCTGCCTGCCTCCGCCAGGCTAATGGGCTCATCGCTGACCCTGGACACGCTATGACACGCTATGTTTGCATTTCTGAGTGGGGTTGCATGCATGACTTAATTAGAGTGTGTGTGTGTGTGTGTGTGTGTACAGTATATGTGTGTGTGTGTATGTGTGTCTTTTTGCCTGCTGTGTGTGTTTGTCTGTGTCTGGTTTTATGTACAGTGTGTGTGTATGTGAATGTGTGTTCGTGTCTGTGTGTGTCTGTGTGTGTGTCTGTGTGTGTCTGTGTGTGTGTTTGTGTGTGTGTGTGTGTGTGTGTGTGTGTGTGTATGTGTGTAGGACTGAATTGAAGTGTTTAAGTTGTGCCATCCTTAAAGGTACAATCAGCGATTTCGTAGGACATTTTTTTGTTTGTATGTTAAAATGTATTAACAGGCGCTTTTGTCCCAAACACGTACATTATATTTGAACTAAGGACCAAACCAAACATTCCATAGAGGTAGCTCACACCCACCATCAGTATTCCCAGAGAAACTCCAGGTAAGGTTTTGTTTTTGTTAGTGGGCCAGGCTGCCCCCACATCGTTTGTTTCCAGTTTTCGAAGCCTGGGCTGCTTACAGAGCCCAGGTTTGTTACAGTGTACTCACGAAATGGGCAGCTAGTGGTCATGAGGAGATTATTGGAGAACGTTTAATTTTATGGGTTTGAAATTGTGTAAAATCGCTGACTTCAAGGCTTTGCCTTTGCTGTAATGCAGAATTATGACAAACTACTGTTGGAATGAATTCTTGGACAAGGCCATTCAGAACGATGTATTGTAGTATACATCATGTCGTGGCCTCTGCATTGTGCATATTATATCATGAGGTTGTAGGCAGTGCACAACCCTAACATGTGTGCCTGTCTGTGTGTGCTTTTGAACGGGACATTGAGTGTGTGATTGGATTTTAAGCTCACCCTAATGGTATGTTTATTTTTCTTTCTTTCTTTCTTTTTTTTGTGTGTGTGTGTGTGTGTGTGTGTGTGTGTGTGTGTGCTTTTTCCTTTTCACAGGGGCAGAGTGAGGAGGCCCTTGTGGACCATGGCAAGACCAACTTCGCCCCACACACCAACTACGAGAAGGAGGAACTAGAGAGTGAGTCACCTCAGAGAGGAGGCCTCCTGCAATAAACTCTAAAATATTTAATAGGCAATTGATAGACTGCCAACCTAGTTCAATATTTTACCTGTTTTGCTTTGGCAAAGCATATCATGCATTTATTCTCCTGCCAGGCCATTTCATTGATTCATTTAATTCCTCCTTGGATCTTATACATTCTATGGCAATGCAGTTTTTCTGTTAAGTGAGGGAGAGGAAGCAATATGTTTGTTTGTGTCTGTGTGTGTGTACCTGCCTGCTACCTTCTGAGTTTAGCATCTAGCAATATGTATCTGCGAGTCCCCTGCTTGTACTTTGTTGGTGTGTGTGTGTGTGTGTGTGTGTGTGTGTTCGTGCGCCATTGTTGGTATTTAGCCTGACTCCAGGAACAGATGGCACAGGTGCTAGTGTGGGATGAGCAGCGTGTGGCCTTGGCATGGTGTTAGCGTGGCTTGCCATCCTTGCCAGCAGTGCCAGTCCGACCTGATTCGGCCCGCTCTCGCCCGCCCCAATCTCGTTCATGAGCTGTCGGCATTCACTTTAATTGACTTTCCCCTTTCAGAGTGTGTGTGTTTCTCTGTGGTGTGTGTGTGTGTGTGTGTGTTTGTGTCTGTGTGTCTGTCTGTCAGTGTGACGAGCGTAGTGTCAGACACTCTTTAATTGACTCTCCCCTTTCAGCGATGCTGTGCGAGCGTCTAATCATCTGTAGCCCTGGGGTCACAGTGGCTCCAGAAATACTCCTGATTGACTTGCCCCCTACTCAACCCAAATTGGGCTTAGCATCCTGCCCCTCCCCTCTCTGTTTTCCACTTTCCATCTCTGAGTGTGGAAGGGTGCAGAGAGGAACCTTCTCTAAAATGGTTCCACTTTGAGGAACTGGCTTCAGTTCCTTCTGAGTTCCTCAGGCCTTTTCCTTTCCATCAGTGAAGCTAACAAATTTCACCCCAAAGACCAAAGAGCCTAAATAGGAGACACAAGACATTTTTTCCTGCACTGTAAGGTAGACTGGTGCAGTGCTGTCAGTATCTTCCATCCATTAAATGAAGTATCCCATTTTCACGCATTACAGATTTAGACATAGCTATTCCTGTGTTCCCTGGAGCCCTAACTTGAAAAATTCAGAATATCGTCTCTGCTGTAGAGACATTATTTTACTGTTTGGTCTTTCCATCTTCCCATTGCTGTTTCAGTAACGCGAGGACTACATCATTCAAACATATTTAGGGAAGTGTCTAAATATATCCGGCAGCGTGGTTCTTTCCAGTAGAGTTAGATAGCAGTGAAGTGTTATGATGAGCCTGGCTTTCTATGGTATTAAATATCCGTTAGAAGAACGGGGGAGATAAATGTCACATTATCGTCCTGAAGTGTTAAGACAGTTTCATCGGAAACAAGACTGTTTGGCAGCTCGTCAAGGCTGAGCCATGTCCAACATCCCTTTGTCCCCTACCTATTGGCCTTGCCAAGAACATCTCTGTCTCACAGCACTAAAAATATGTAGATATCTCTCCCTATCTCTCTCTCCCACTCTTTCTCTTTTTCACCATCTCTGTCTTCCTCTCTCTCTCTTTTTATCTCCATCTCTTTCTCTTTCTCTCTTGCTCTCTCTCTCTTTATCTCTCTCTCTCTCTCTCCCTCCTTCTCTCCCTTTCATTGTCTCTCGCTCTCTTCTCTGGAGATTGAAGCTCTGTGTGTATCTAGTGTTCCAACCCGCTCTTGCAAATCTAATTCCATGCAGCTGTTTTCTCATCCTAAAAGGGAAGGGGAAACGGCCATTGGCAAAAGAGGAGAGGAAGTTGATCTGCGTCTCAGAGCCGCTTCCTGTGGGAGCTAGGGGTGGAGTAGGAGCTGAGACATCGCTAACGCGGGTAGCCTTGAGTCCGACCGCGTCGCTCGCCGGGCTGGCTGGCATCCTGAGTGCCTTCTGCGGCCCGGCTCCCTCGCACATATGCCAATTTTAAGTGCCCACCCACTGCTTGCCAAGACAATAACATGATATAACTGATATTTTGAACTAAGTGAGATTGAATTTGTGGTCTTGGATAGTGGCAGGACAGGGCAATTTTCGTAAGTGCTTGAAAAAGAGCCTTCTGATGTGCAGGTCTGTTAGTTTTTTTTCTATTTACCCTGGGTTTCCTTTTTCAACACACACTCTTTCATGCATTTGTTTCTCTGTTGTATCAGCATCTCTGTTTGTTGTATCAGCATCCCTGTCTTAGATCAAATTACTATTTAGATATATATGTATTTTTTATAAGTATATTTTTGGGGCTTTTTGCCTTATATAAAAATATAATTGTGATAATAGGGATTGGGATGACCCAGCACAGACTCAAACCTGGGTCCCCGTGGGCACTTGGGCCCAAATGTTTGGGCACTGTAGACAGTTGGCCCCAGCGCCCCCATATATATATATATATATATATATATATATATATATATATATATATATATATATATATATTAAATAATGATAATTATGCACAATATATTTACATTTTTTATATTTATGTTATATTTCTACTTTCAGTCCATGCTTCTTTGTGTTGTGAGTACCTCTTCATCTGTCTGCCTCTTCATCTGTTCTGTGAGGTTAACATGCCTCCATGTCTGGTCCTCCCTCAGGTCACAGGGCTGTGTATGTGGGGGTCCACGTTCCCCTGGGGAGAGAGAGCAAGCGCCGCCATCGCCACCGCGACCGCGGACACAAGCACCACCGCAAGAGGAAGGAGAGGGACTCCGACCCAGAGACCGGAAGAGAATCCCCCACATATGGTAAGGACCACAACCAATCCAGGCTGGACAGAACCAGACCACACTAAACTGGGCTTAAAGGCCAACACCCACTGGGGGCGTCTGACGCACGTCAAGTGACGCCAAAGTTTAGAACTGCTTTTAACGGAGCAAAGCCCACTGGCGCGTCAACACCAAAGTTTAGAAAAATGTTCTATCTCTTGAGCGTCAAATCCATAGACACGTTGCCAGTGGGCGTTGGCCTTAACCTTAACTAGGGATGCACCGATCTGTCTTTTTCAGTCTTTTTATCCCATCAAAAACAGCTTTGTGCAGATATAAATCCCATGCTAGTGATACTCATTAAAATACCCCTGCCAAAATGGTTCACTCCACTAATCACCCACGAAACCCCTTTATTTACCCTTAGTGGTGCAGTCCGGTTTCCATACGAGAACCTAGGAAGTTCACACAGAGTTTGAACGAGTTTGAATGGTGGTGAATAAACAGTATACAGCATTGTAAGTTGAGTAGGCCTATTTTGTGTTGAACATCACGCATTTGAATGTGTTGCCTAAAAATGCAACAAAAACGCATGAACATAATTAATCTATGGCAAATGGTGGTTAATAACATCATGAATAGTAAACCAGAAATATAAAGCCTGGCAAACTGTAATGACAATGATGTAGCCTAATGACAAACACTAAACGTAGCCTAATAGTGGCAGGAAATGGCTAGTTGTGCGCTGTGTGCGCGCCATGGCCCAGTCCAAGACATTTAATTAAACTCAACGGATCGGCCCACGGATCTGCTACATTTTCCGATCTTTGATCCATCTATTTTGTCAATATCAGGGCCGATATTCGATCTTAATATCAGATCGGTGCACCCCTAGCCTTAACACCATTCTGCTGAATAACTGATGCATGGTGCGATCATCTGCAGGGTCTTAACAGTTTATCTTAAGTATATTTTAATTGCTTTGTATGACAAGTATGCTCTGTGAAACATGTCCAACACTTTGGCTGCTTTAGCTTAAAAACATAAGGACTTTAGGCTCTTCAGATGTCCCACGGTCCACATTCCTTTGGATATAACTGGCATACACGAACAGTCATACGTCTGATGACTGTGGGAAAAGAGTCTTCATTATGAGAGAAATCGAGTCCGATTTATGAAATGACACTCGGAACACTGAGGCACCCCTGACCTCTGACCTCGTGTGAAGTGTTTGGATAAGCATCACCTCTCTTTGGCTCATATGGGAAACTATGGGATATTTATTTGAACCATGAGCTGTATGGCTCATGCTGTCAGAGAATAATACTCAGATAAGAACTTTTTTATTTATTTACTTATTTTTTTATATAGTTGTGACAAACTCTTACATTTGATCAGCTAACTGCAGCTGTAGCCAGGTCTCATAAAAGGATACGGTTATGGGTCACAACGGCCTGCTGTAGGCCTATGTTCATTGAAAGACTCTGATTGGGCATGCTATTTACTTTTAATTACTCCAGTGTCTACTGCCCCTGAAACAACTCCCGGCTTGTAGGACTAATGCACTTGAAGGCGTGCTCTGATAATAGGTATTGCTCTCCATAGTCTGTCGAGAGGCCAGGGGAGACTCTAGTGTCTCAAGCCCTGCCGCTGTCAACATGCTGTAATTACTCTGGTGTTAAAGCAACACTATTGTAGTTCTTCTACCTTAATATAACAACTTCAAACTCATTTTGATGATATACTATACATAAGGAGAATGACGTCTCTGACATTGTCGATGCACACTCGATACACACCTGGTGTGTAATTTTGTTTCTGTATGGAGGAGAGGTGTAATGCACACCAAGACGAGGTGCTGGCTGCCGGTGTGTAAATCCAATGTAAGAGAAAGAAGGTGCCGCACACTCGGAGTTCATGAAAGAATGTTTAATGGGCGATAACGTTTCGCATACAAGGCCTTCATCAGATCGCATGTAGTGCATTCAGACACATATGACTCATATAGCCTAGGTCTAGACTCCTTGATTGAAATCAATTAGTCAGCTGATCACTATCCAAGACGAAACCCCATCGGATTGAGGACGTCATCAGATAGGTCGGCCCCAGAGTAGATCTTGCCATAGCCTGTAGTAATAAGGATAAAGACAACAGGTTTTGCATTTTAGATATAAAGTGTAATTTTGTTGTACCATGAAAGAACATGTTCTCAAGAACCCTTTTTCGTTAGTTAATTTCAACACACTTGATACCACCTTAACGGTAGAGGGGTACTTACCCATCATGGCGACAGTCGGAGATGTAATTTTGTTGCACCGTGCAGGCGTGCACCATCGAAGATAAAGGATGCAAATGGTGAATTCCTACATTGAGTTGCTTTTAATCAAATGTTAGAAGTTAGAAGAAAATGCAGAAGTGGGCAGAATCTGAAAAGTGCTATATTATTCCTCTCAGGAGCTAGTTGAGTGCCCACGTAAGTTGGGTGCCCACGTACTGTAAAGCACAGAGCACTTGCACTAATCAGCTTGCTCAGCACACAGGTTGCCAACTGAAATAGCGAAAAGTATTTCTCACTCCCATAAATGTCACTTCTCCAAGCCCTCACTGTACTGGGCCTGTCAGCTTTTAGAAGCCATTTCCTTTCACTGACAGCTCAACTGGAGCAGTAGCCCAAAAGTTTTTCGGTCGCTTACTGTCCACTCTCAGTCGTCTGAAGTTTGCACTGGGGACGCGATGTTCCAGAGGAGGCCAGACACCGATCACAGCACAGGCAGCTGTCAGTTCCTACACCTCTGCTGGTTCTGGCTCCTAGGTTTGCTCTAGCACTCTATTGGGTTCCGGTGCTCTTATCCATTGCTGTTCTTTGTCTGTTCTTGGCTCCTGTTCTCCTATCAGCTCCCTCTCTTTAGATGTTTGATTTACATTTATTAATTTCATTTATCTGACACTTTTATCCAAATGACTTACAAATGAGAAATAACATTCAAGCTTCAATACGGTGCAACAGGAGCCCTTAGAGTGACATACTCGCATACACCATGCATACATACTTACCTTCTACACACCATGCATACATACTTACCTTGTACACCATACAGTACATGTATACATACCGGAACATACATTCATACACCACCATACATACCTTCTACATACACAATGCATACATACATACATACCTTCTACAAACACCGTACACACTACAAGAGACTTTCTAATGAAGAGACATACAGTAGCACTCAAAGAATTCTCCATAGAAATGCATGGGTTTTAGTTTGTAACGCCAGTTATCTACACATATCCCGCCCTTTCCTGCAATGTAAGTAACCCTTACGTACTACCTTGTATGCAAGATAGCCAGAGGGTGATAGTGCAGAAGTAGAAACCAGAGGATGTTCAAGAGGGATGCTAGTAGATGGAGGGAGAAGAGCGTTAGCCATGTCTGCTGGTAGTGTGTCTGACTCTGGGTGGTGTCCTCAGGGAGCCAGGGAGGCAGGCAGGCTTAGGGACCCTGGGGTGAGTGATTTGCTGAAACAGGGGCTGCTGTCAATAGAACACCTTGCTCCTCTGGAGATACACAGCCTCCTGAGGACAACCTGTGACAGTGATGGAACAGATCTCCCTCTCTATCTCTCTTGTACTTTGTGTATATCATCTCTTCTCTCTCTCTTTCTCTCTCTCTCTCTCTCTCTCACACACACACACACACACACACACACACACACACACACACACACACACACACACACACATGCACACACACACACACATGCATGCTCACACACTGACACACAAATTCACCCATTTGATTTCTTTTTGACTCTATCACACACATCTCCAGTTTATTTAGGAGACATGAAATATGTGTGAGCAAGATAAAAAAGGCAATTCTGCTCACTTCCTGCCATCCCTCCCTCCCTCCGTCCCCATCTCCCAGAGCTGACACACTCAGCAGGCCTGCAGAGCTGCTCTATGCTGTGGAAGAAAGAAGAGAGGGAGACAGGGAAAGAAAGAACAATCACACACACACACACACACACACACACAATAAGTAGAGGTAGACCGATATATCGGCCATTTTTTTGCCATATGTAAACTTATCGGTGCATATCGATATCGGCCAACATTTGTCCAAATGTGCCTTTTTGTGTTTAATCCAACATACAGCTGGTTCAAATTTACTATGACTAATGTTTTTTTTTTTTTTTATAAATGACTTGTTTGTTTCGTAGCCTAATTTGAATACTTGCAGTAGCATTACACTGATGTTTCTCACGCCATTTCCTGCACTTGTCTCACAAAACGAGTCAGCTGTCAGCATTCAAGGTTGTGCGTGTTTCCCAGAGAATGCATGCCTCTTATCTGCAGCCTAGCAGTGTGGAGAATAGCCTAGGAGCCTAACCCGTATCAGCCTATTTGTATTTGTAGCCTACTTTTAGTCCATTTAAGGTGTAAAAGGATAAACATTTACTCAACAAATCATCCTTAACTCCGTATTTTGCCCTTTTTTCTCATAGAAGTATTCAAATCAAATTCAGTATGTCATTTTGTTATTGCAACAGATCAATGAATATCGGCCCAGATAATCCGCCAAATATCAGTTATCCACCATGCTAAGTCATAGATACCGATATCGGTATCGGCCTTAAAAAATGCATATCGGTCGACCCCTACACACAGTGCAGTGTTTCCCATAAATTGACGTATTTGTGGCGGCCCACCACAATATCAACATTGACCACCACACAATGATTTTCCAGGTTGTACTAAATTGTGCTTAAATCTGGTTAGCATCATAACCACGCTGTGCTAATATGTTAAAAACTGTTGCATTCAAGTTAATTCTGCAAACCAACCACCACAAATGGAATTCAACTCTCTGGGAAACACTGTATTTTCCTTCTCTCTTACATACACTGCAAAGACAGGGAACACTGAGAGATAGAGAGAGAGAAATGTGAGCATTGAGAACAGAGAGAAAGAGAGAGGAGAGCAGAGAGACAAATAGAAGTAGAAGAAAGAAGAAGAGAGGGAAATTAAGAAGAGGGAAAGAGAGAATATAGAGAAATAAGAGAGAGCATGAGAGAGACAGAAACAGAGAGAGAGGGGTGGAGGGAGAGAAAAAGAGAGGGAGGGAAAGAGAGAGAGAGGGAGGGAGATAGCAGGGGGGAGCAGAGAAAAGGAGAGAGGGAGGGAGGAAAAAAAGATGGAGAGGGAGACAGTGCTATTGTAAAGTGAGAATGTGCAGCACATGTTCATCCCTAATGTGCTGCGACATCCCAGGTTGATATGGATCTTTTTGCTCTCTGCTCAAAGTTAAATAAACATCCCCCAGCCCAGGCAAACTTGGCCCGGCTTTCCGCACGTAGCCCCATTCAAATGCCTTCTGCACCCGACTAGTGCGACACACAGCCTGGAAAACGCAGCAAGCACAAAGCATCTTCTTCCTCCAGGTACAATAAATAAGCCACTGTCACTCACCCGCCCAGATGGCACATTACTGTTTATAGCACAGGAGCGACCAGATGTGTGTGTGTGTGTTATCATTTCTGTGCCTAATCTGATTCTACAGAAGTGATGTCAGCGAAAGTTTTTGAACTTGAAGCCTATAGCGTGTGTATTATTAGTATTTTATATTTATCCATCACACCACATCCCTAATGTTGGAGAGAGGTGTGGTGTATGTGTGTTGACAGGAAGTGTGAATAAAACGACATGGCCTCTTTATTCACATCCCTCATTTATGCCTGTAGCAGATAGCAACCGTGTGTTAACTGATGGTATTCACCTCATTGTTATGCAGTACGCGTCTGATATAATGTGCTAAAGACAACAGTGTGTGTGTGTGTGTGTGTGGGGGTGTATGTGGAAGGTATGTGCGTGTGTGTGTGCGCCGTCCCACTGTTCCTCTGTTCAGTCATTTTCTAAACAAAAAGCATCCAGCGCCCACAGCAGTTTGCTTATCCCGTTGTCTCTCTCACACCACCTGCATGTTAATGTGCAGAGATGTGCAGAGGTGGACCATTTTCAGGGCCACAAACAAAGGCTTGGTGTCAACACATCTGGCTGTGCCCATTTGAATAGTGTCTGAACCAGGTTTAAGCATTAGTACGGTGGCCAAGGTAGCTTACACTGCATGCTTTGGAGTAGGCCACATATGTAGTGAGTTTCTGTTCAGTTTGTGAGCCGGCATTTTTTCTCACTGGATAAAAGCTGAACATTGAAACTAATGGGGCAGGCGGCCAGCCACCAAAAAAGGTCAGGAATGCAGACTTGGAGAGGTGAGCTATTAGATAGCCAACAGCACTGACATTAACCGCTATACATCCAAACTCTCTCACATTTTGTGACCATTTATTAAGACATAATGAATGTTTTTTTACCACTTTTACTACTTTTTTTTCCCACTTCATTTTGGAAAAAACAAGGAAGCTAGTCTGTCAGTGTAGGCCAATGTGTCCGGGAGTCATTAGTTCAAAATAAGTTGTCTTCAGCGACCCTTCCTAACAAAGCTGTGGTTCCAGCATAACACTA
>NC_063208.1:24679314-24704314 GCF_017589495.1 Alosa alosa | reverse complement strand
CTCTGACCCGCACTTGCTTGAGTGCAACGGTGAGGCTCCTACTCCACTCTACACTCCCCCATTTGCTCCCGTACAAAACAAATTTTAAAAAAAAGAAAATAAAAACAAATAAAGGAGAGGTTAAAAAGGGACGCCACTACCACAACCCCGCCCCCTTCTGTTGGTGGGGGACTTCCTGTTAGAGCTGCAGGAGCGAGCAGTTCCGCCATTTTGAGTGAGTATCTGTCAAGCACAGAAAATTGGCTGGTGAGTCCTTGAAAAAAAAAAAAAAAAAAGGCTATTTCATTATTTCTTAAATAACCTGAAAATATAATAGAATTGGGGCGTGTGGAACATGCTTCTTGGTTTGGCTGGTTGCACACTAATACTGGAATCCGTCTGAGGTGTGAGGCTTAGTTGTGTGATACTATGCAGATGACTTCAATGCCTTGCAGTGTGTTCCTCGTTTGGGTATGGGGTGATTTCGGCTCTTGGCTGAAGTTTATGAAGCTTTATGCACTTAACCTTATTGCACATGAAATTAAGCACTTTGATTAGCACTTTCAATTAACCATTTTCAGCACTGTAGTAATCAGGCTAAGTAGACAATTATAGACTTTTTGAGAATGAAATGAGAAGCAAAAAGTGAAATGAACAGAAGAGTGGAAGAAAAAGGAGAGCAAGTTGATAAATGGTGAACTTTGCTGATGTGTTGTTGAACTCTCTTCACCCGCATGCACGTCAGACTGTTACCACTGCATTGTCCACCCATGATGAACTCCTCTCCCTGCACCATGTGATTGGTGGCTTGTTTGAAAGGCAAACAAGCTGATTGGTCTGTGCACATGCATCTTCCATCCCCTCCTTCTCCCCCATGTCATGTTAACGGCACAAGCTCTGTGTGACACTAGCAAGCGCAAGCACAAGCATGAAACACACACACACACACACAGCACACACACACACACACACACATACACAAATATGCACACACAAACTGTTATGCCACATACAACCACACGCAATAGTTTGGTCACATGCAATTGCTGCTTCACACTCACTCACACACTCACACACACACACTCTGAAAAACACACACACAAAGCTTTTGCCACACTGTTCTCACCTAACCTCTCACCTTTTCATTCTTGCATCCAGCCTAACCCTGCATCTCTCCTACTCACCCTTCCATTCAAACCCTCCTTATGGTTCTCCTCCTCTGCTCTCTCCTCCTCCTCCTTCCTCCTCCTCCTCCTCCTCTTCTTCCTCCTCTCTCTTCCTGTTGGCAGGGGAAGGTCTGTCGGCCTCGCGCCACTCCCTCCTGAAGCCAGGCCTGTCCTCCTCCAACCTGTCCCAGAGGCGGGAGTCCCGCGTCTCCATGCTCTTCAACAGCCTCCTCCCCGGCTCCTCCTCCTCCACCAACGCCGCCACCCCTTCGCCCTCCCGTCCCGACCCGCTGCTTCGCCCCGTTGCAGCGGCCACCGCGAGGGGGCCGCCCAGCAGCGTCAGCGGCGTGTGTGGCCCCGTCTGTCCCCGTAGCCCACAGCAGCTACGTCCCGAGGTGGTGGTGTAGCCAGCCCCTGAGGAGGAGGAGGCAGCGGCCGGAAGGGGCGAGGGAGAGACGCTGCGCTTCGGTGCGCCCATCCGAGGGCGAGGGCGTCGGGCCCGGCCGGCCCCAGCTCCAGCTGCAGCTCCAGGCCGGGACTGCTGGCCGCCCACGAAGGCAAATACTGTATATCTGTGTAGCCTGTACTGCCAGTGTGAGTGCGGGCCGGCCAGGGCTCGGCGCCGAGCCCAACTACAGCAGCATCCAGCCTCCTGCAGCATGTGGCTGTCACTCATCCTCCCATCCACCCACTCTCAATCTCTCCATCTCTCTCTCTCTCTCTCATCCACCCATTCCCACTCTCAATCTCTCCATCTCTCTCTCTCTCTCATCTACCCATTCACCCACTCCCACTCAATCTCTCCATCTCTCTCTCTCTCTCATCCACCCATCCACCCACTCTCAATCTCTCTCTCTCTCTCATCCAACCACTCAGCCTCTCTATCTCTCTCTCTCGTACTATCACTCTCTCCCATCCACCCAGTCAGATACTCTCTCTCACTCTCACCACTGCCACGGTCAGCCAAATCACTCCAGCCCACTCACTGACCACTCCTCAGGCTTCAGTCACTTGTCCATTCAGACGCTCATTCATATTCACATTCAACCAACCCCACCCACCCCGCACCCACTTCCACTCATCCACACCAACCACCATTCAGCCCTAACCACTCATTCAACTACCACCCCACTGACTCACTCACACACACACTCAACCACTCTGTTAACTGACCACTCACTAACTACTGTCCACCTACTCTCAGCTCTCATTCAACCACCACCAGGCTTGTGCAAAATTCCAGAATTGAATTGAAACTGGCTCTTAAATTCCAATTCATTTCTTGAATTTCACTTGCATTTCAATTGAGGTAGCAAACAGGAAGCAGAATTGCAATTCAAATTGTGCACAACCCTGACCACCACTACTGGCATTATCATCATCATCTTCATCACCACCCACCTCAGGTCCATCATTAGCCCTTTTGCACACAGTATATCCACTCACTCACCCACCCTTTTCAACACACTCATCATCATCATCATCATTCATCGTCAGTGCCATCATTGCTCTCACTCTCTCTGCATCACGCTGATATCACACTGTTACTCTTTCTCCTTCTCTCTATCTGTCTCTCTCACTAGCTCTCTCTCTCTCTCTCATTCTCTTTCCTCTCATCACCTCATCCTTCTGTCTCTATTGACTCACTCTCTTTTTTTTCTCTCTGTTTGTCCATCTCTGCTCACTTATCTCTCTCTGTTCTCTGATATCGAAACACACACACACACACACACCAACACATCCCACACCCACTCATTTCCTCTTAAATCACTTCTTTTAATCTCCCCTCATCTCCTCACACACACACACACACACACACACACACACACACACAGCCTCCCATTACCCCACCACCAAACACAAACAAACACACACACACACACACACACACACACACTTTCGCCCATCTCCTCATCCTCATCCTCCTCTTCTTGCCCCATGCTGCTGCTGCCCTCTCTCTCCCTCTCTGTCTCCGCTTGCCTCCTGCATGGCTGTGGTGGTGACGGCGGCTTGCCTCCTCTCCCGATGCTTAGCTCAGCGCTGCAGCTGCCGTTTGTCTGTGTGTGGTCCAATAAAGCGCCCTCCTAAATATTGGGCTTGGTTGGTGTTGCGGGGGCCTTCCCAGTGTACCGTTGGCCTGTGGCCTGTCTCTGTGCGCTGGCTGTCTACTGGCGCGTGTCCGTCCGCACGCGCCCGCTCGCTCGCTAGCTCCTCTGTTTCTCCGCTCCCCCACTTTCCGCCCGTTACGCTGTTAATGTTTCATTAATGTTTCGCTTTTAATTTCAGCCCTCGCTAGTGGCCCATCTGCCCCTCAAGTGTGTGTGTGTGTGTGTGTGTGTGTGGTGGGACATGATCCTTATTCACAGAAAATACACAGTTCTATGACCGAGAGGCGCTTGGTGTCGCTGGATGATCCCACATGGGTCTCAGCTCTTCCTTTTCCATGTGTAATATGTGTGCCATGTTCGCAGTCCCAGTGATTTTCCATCTTAATTTCAAGCCACTCGCCACCCCACCGCACCCTGTGTGCCCGATTGCCGTATGTGTGTGCTGCGGGCCATGGTTTTCCCCTGTTACAGAACCCCCATGGAAAGCACTCTAAATTTAAAGGCGTGACGCAAGAGAGGGGCAGGCCTGCCTGACTTGGCTTGGCATAGGCCACCCCACCGGCGGCATTTCCTAGTGACGTTGAGTTCTGTCTTCTCTCCCCCCCCCTGGTCTTGTGCCCCCTGTATTTATAGACGAGGGAGGAAAGAGGGCACGGCCATGACATCGGCTGGCCCGGTCCAATGGGGAAAACGCTAAGTGGGAGGCGGAAACAGTAAACACTCTCAGACATATAGGGAACACTCCCTCTGGATCCTAATCAAAGTGTTACGTAAGGGTTTACCCTGGAGGGCTTTATTTGTTTGGCTTGTCAAAAAGGTTACCCTATTTTTTTAGAGCATAATTCATAACCGTCTTGTTAAAGAGCCTTATGAGTCTAGACATTGTGAGAACATTAGAGTGGGAACATTCTACAATTCTACATCCACATTGGTTCTTTTCGCAGATGCATGAAGCTGTTCCTTGAGAATGGAACCCATGATATTCTACCGGTTTCCACCGGTTCAGTCACCACCAGGACACATTCTCTGTATTTACAAACAAAGCTACTCTATATTCTACTGCTTATGTCACCAACACAACAACACATGATACGTGTATGTATATAGTGCTTTATGTAGGTACTCCAAGTGCTTTATAGTGAATGGGACGAACCCCACTTCAACCAGCACTGGTTGTGAAGCTTCTGCTTTAATAGCTCAGCTCACCATCTCTCCATCCACTTCCAGCACTAGAGGGACACATGGCCAGTAGATTAGCGCTCGTCCCGCTATCTAGCCCAGGCCATCCAGACAGTCCTCACTCCTGCAGCACCCTCACGCCATCACCCCACATCTCCCCCCTGGGGAACAGCCTGTCTCTTCCTTCTCCTCCAGGCCGTTCCCAGTCCCACACGCTGGCTTTCATCCACCCAAAGCCTCCGGGAATACATCCCTATCTGCTCTCTCTCTCTCTCAGAGCCTGGGCAGAGTCTCCGCAGACGCCGACCTATGACCTTGGCGCTGCCAGTGGCTCGCCGTGTCCACGCTGAGCTTCAGGAGCCGGAGAGGACAGGCTGGGACAGGTTGTGTCCTTTCATAGAGCTGCCTTTTGTGTGCCCGTGTTCCCCAGAGATGGGCATAGAGAGAGAGGGGGGGTGGTAGAGGTGGGTGTAGGGGGGGGTGGTTCGGGGTGAGGTAGGTGTCGAAAAGAGCCTTTATCAGCGGGCATTCCTGCCTTAATCTGGCGTGGATGGGTGGGGGGCAAGTCTTGGATCTTGATTGGCGCCAAGCGGGCTTGGTCAGCGCTAATCCCCCTTACTGCCCCCGGGGCTTTATAAGGAATGCCAGTCTGCCCAGAGTCACCACCCTCTCCCCTCCACCACCAACCCTCAGCTGTGCCCCGTGGCCTTCCCCCCGAGCACACACCGCTGTCCCTGCCCGGCCGACTCACCCGCCCGCAGCCCTTGCTCTGGGAGCAGGTGGACGGGAAGGACGTCCGTTGTTAGATTTGTCTGTTTTGTTTGTTTGTCAGGTGCTATCATCAGAGAGCCTTTGCAATAGAGCTGTAAGCCTGATCCCAAGTCCATTCTCTCCTTCCCTAAAGGCCTGCATGAAGGAGAGGTCCACCAGTTTGTTTGTTTGTTTGTTTGTGTGGGTCATCAGAGCCTAATATCTTACTCCTATTCACGGCAACTCTCACCCATATCCCCCATATGCGGTCCCTTCTCTCTCCCCGACACATGAAGGATAGCACCGCCTGCTGAGGTAGAGGCTCTTTTTGTTTATTTGACTCTGTTGGTTTATTTGTTTGTTTTGAGCCCCAAACAGCTGTCAGGAACCTGTCCTGTTATCCGAGCATGGAGTCAAAGTGTCGCTGTGTTTTCGCCCACATTTTTGGTTTCTGTTCTGGGTCACACTCGCCTGTGATTGTTTGTCCTGTCTTGTTCACTCTCAGTCAGTGTCACTCTCTGTGGGCCGTGAAGCATGTGGTCTGCTACTGTTGTACGTGGTGTTTTTTTACCTGTGTTTGTCCCCCGAATTAAGAGTCTGTCTGTCTCTCTCTCTCTCCGCTCTCTCTCTCTCTCTCTCTCTCTCTCTCCTCTCCTCCCGTCTCCTCTGCTTCTTATCCACTCCACCATACTTGAATAAAACATTGTCAACCCTTTTCTCCCCCATAGGAGGTATGGCACCTGCACCGTCCATCGGAAGCAACTTGGATGGAGGCAAAGGTGGCGATCGCAGGACGACCAAACCAGGGGTCAGTAGTACTAGTAGCAGTAGTAGTATTAGTAGTAGTAGTAGCAGTAGTAGTAGTAGCAGTAGCAGTAGCAGTAGTAGTAGTATTGATAATAGTAGCAGTAGTAGTAGTAGTATAGTAGTAGTAGTAGTAGTAGTAGCAGTAGTAGTAGTAGTAGCAGTAGCAGTAGTGCCAACCACTAGCTGGCCTGCTCACATTTTAAATAGAGCTCAACAGTCCCGCCCCTCCTCTGAGAGAGTTTAGTTTTGGAAGTAAGTTCCCCATTAATTTGTCCTTTTCAAACCGACTCATTTCAAACATTTGCAGCCTAATAATAGTTGAACATGCTTTTTCTTTAATGTCTAATGACTAACTGACTGACTACCATTGAGTAAATTCAACTTTCAAGTTGAGGAAAACAGTTTTCATCGGACGGCCACACGTCAGTTCACGCCATCTTGATTCCAGCGTGCAATGAGCCAACAATCACAGAAACAGCATAAACATTTCCATGGCAACGCTGATCTCTACCAATCAAAGGCTCTAGTTTTACCGGCTTTTACATGTTAGGTTAGGATTTTGGGTAGTGTAGTACTCTTCCATTAAATCCTGAATAAAACATTTTTTTTTTCTCAAAACAAGGTTGATGCCCCATGAACTTTTGCCATATGAACATGTACAATCGCTTAGTCATGTCATAACTGGTTTCTAGTCTACCATGGACGGTTACAATTTTATGGCTTATACTCCAGTTGTCAATGGAGAAATTGTATTGAATTCTTACTTCTGGAATCTGTGGGGGCAGGACTGTTGAGCTCCATTTACATGTATTCATTTAGCAAATACTTTTTTTTGGGGGGGGTGCTTTTTATGCCTTTAACCCTTAAAACCTGATTGACGCAAAGTGCGTCAAAAAACACACCCTTTCTTCTCTGTTACATTGCTCTGGAACTGTTAATCGCAGCGAGATGAAACCTTTATTGCATGACAGAGCAGAAGTGGGGCTTTCCAAAGAGACTACACACTTGTCTGTACGATCAAGTATAAAAATTAAAAAAAATCATGAAATTAAATCAAATTGCATCATATTTACAGTCTATACTTCAGTTCACCTAGCCATTACTCGTTTTGAATTACTTTGAACCCATGATCTCATAGATATGGCAAGCATATCAGATGAAAGAGGAGACTCAGGGCTATCCATTGGTACCATGTATATCGATCCTTCTGGCTTATAAAAACCGACGAAGTGACTGCAAAATAATAACGGCATGTACACAAACCAATGCTGCACACCCATTACTCTCGTTTGAATTACTCACGGACCCGTGATCGGATAGATATGCCACGCATGTCAGATGAAAGAGGAGACTCAGAGCTATCAGCTACCAAGTACATCCTTCTGGGTTATAAAACAGACGAAGTGACAGCAAAATAATAAGTTCATATAGCTGGACCCACATTTTTGTATGTTTTTTGTGGCAAAGCATGTTTATAATCCAACGTTATTGTGTGTTTCTCTATGGCAAAGCATGTTCATAATCCGGTTTTGAGATCCTAGCAAATTCCTGCATGGCATCCAATTCAAGGCTCACATTGCATCCCAATTTGTTCAACAAAGAAACACCTTTTTTGCCTTTACTTTGTTCATGGCAATGCAGTAAAAAGTTGAGAATCATTATGAGTGCATAGCCTACACCACAGGCTGACACACAAACTCGGGTCAAGTCAGGTCAGATCAATTTGTGTCACAGATATGGAGCGCAGAAAGGTCATTTTTCATCATTAAAAAAAAATGGCATTTATTTCCGTAAATCACACACCACATATTTCTGTAAATTGCTCAGCCCAGAGTATCCCTCCAACATGGCAATTATATTGCCCGATTCAGGGCAGTCTGCCCTACACACACATGACATGCATGTAGAGCTATGAGTTTGCTGTGGTGAGATACATGTCAAAATATAATATTTTTTTATTATACGCTTTTTATATTTTAATTCTTTAAAAATCTAAATAAAATCAATGCTAGTTAGGGTTGCAAAATTCCGGGAATTTTCAAAGTTGGAAACTTTCCATGGGAATTAACGGGAATATATGGGAATTAACTAGCCTGACGAGCCAGACCCACATTAAAATGTAGGGTCTGGGCACTCACCGTTCGCAGTGCTCAGTCCGAGGGGCGGGATAATCAGTTGTCTTTCAAATTCCCTCTGCACGCAATAGGACAGCGGCAGCGCTATGAGTCCCATGCGTTTCCCACCAGCGGAGCTAGTTGGCTAGTTCAAACGTTTGCCAACTTAATAAAAGCTTAACTCGTGTCACACTGTTCGCCAGCAGCAACATCCGTCTTATTTGTTTTCAAGTAGCAGGGAATTCAAGCCAAACCGTTGCAACTCTGCCATCAATCATTATGTTAAGCCCACCTAACAACTCTATACACGATTTCATTGGCCTGATTAATTTTCGATTTCTGGAGCTCACAAGCCAACGGAGAGTTGCTAGACTAGCCCTGGCAGCAAATGTAATTTGCTGCCGCTAGGGGCGCGTCTAGATTTCTAGGCTAGGAATGAACAGGAATAAACAGGAATTAACGGGAATAAACTGGGAATTTTTAATATGGCAAGTTAGTCTATAACACGGAACTTAAATGTAGTGGACAAAACCCCATCTTGCAGTGTAATACTGGTTAAAACAACCTGATTTAATGCAATTTCAGTCGAATTTCTACCCTGCACATATGTCAATCACATGCACACAGCAATCGGCATATGATGCTATACATAAAAGAAACCTATGGTGCGTTCATATTCATGGGGAAAAAATGTTCCAACCTATCGGATTTTGTTGTTGAGTGGTGTGGTGTATCTTGGGCAGTTCAGTGTTGCTAGTTTAGCATGCTACCATAGGCAGAGAATGGGATTCCCGCTAGCATGCTAGCTTGCTTTATATGCTAAGCTAAGCGAAAATATGAACATACAAATCATATGCTTATTACAAAACAAAATGTTAATGTTTGTATATGAAACAGTTTGTATGAATTACCCAAAATTCCCAGTAAATTCCCATAAATTCCCATAATTTTCTTTAATTCCATTAAAGTTTCCAATTTGGAATATTTCCAAAATTCCCCAGATTAGCTTTCCATGGTAAGTTTCCGGAAATTTACCGGAAATGTTCTGCCCCTTTGCAACCCTAATGCTAGTACTAATACATGAAATGATGGCAGATCTGGATAGCCTAGACTCTGCTGAAAAAAAAAACAATATATAATATGTGTGTGTGGCACTTACAATGACCAGAATAAATCCTTATGAATAAAGGTAGTGAAAATGCCCTAAAAACAGCTTAGGGTTCTAAGGGTTAATGACAGTGGGACAGTGGAGAATGACAGGAAGTGAGTGGGAGAGAGAGTCAGGGTGGGATCCAGAAAGGACCACGGGGCGGGAATCGAACCCGGGTCACCGGCGTATGGTGCAGGTGCCCCAGCAGTTGCGCCTTTAGCAGATAGTTTTAATCCAAAGTGACTTACATGTCAGTTATACTACAAGAGACTACATTGTCCGCGCAGCAACTTGGGGTTAAGTGCCTTGCTCAAGGGCACAGCGGTGGAATTGAACCCACAACTTTTCAAGCTACTGCATGCTAGCCCAGGTTCTTAACCGCTACGCTACCACCGCCCACCACTCACCACTACTCATCAGATCACAATCACTAACTCAGCCCCTGAGGGATGGGCCTGGGAAACCACACGCTTGGCTACCGATAGAGAGAGTTGATCCAGCCCTGGCAGAGACGGGTGCTTCTGTCCTTCTACGAGCTGGCTTTTACAGTCCAAGCCCCAGCCCAGCCACTATGCCAACTCCACAGTCCTGAGAGAGAGAGAGAGAGAGAGATAAATAAAGAGAGACACACAGGGACATATGGAGAGAGAGCGAGAGAGAGAGAGAGATAAATAAAGAGAGACACACAGGGAAATGTGGAGAGATAGAGAAAGAGAGAGAGGCAGTGGTTGTCGGGAAGGCTCTGTTCCTCTGTGGCCAGTGGTCTGTTAATCACTTATCCCACACTATGGAGCTCGAAGTGGCTGGTGGCTTTTTTACTGCCAGCACAGTCATGTCCCCCGAAATGAGATTACTGAGCAATTCAGCAGTTACATCACCAGCGCTTGGCCGGCACAGGCGAGTCCTAACAGCACTCCAGCTACCACTAATGCTGCCAGCATCTCCCCTGCACTGCATCGATTCAACACCCACCCAGAGGAAATCACACAAGACCTTGATGGCGGAAAGCCGAGCCATATTTCTTGTGTCTCTCTCTAACGTGATCGGAAGAACTTTCAGTGCAATAGATGTTCCGCTTGAAACTTTTCTTATTATGATTCTGAGGGGCATGTCCAGGGCGGATGAGGACGAGGAGAGTGGACAGAGCTGCCAGCTGGGGAGTGATGGCACAAAGGGAGATAAATCGATTCTCCTGCCCCCTCTTCATCCACTTGAGATGCTCAAACCCCTGAAATCTTCGGATGGATTCTTCTGTCTCCTCCTCCTTATTTCTGTAGAGCTCAACACTCCCCCCCCCCTTCCACAAGGGCTTTACGGTCCAGAAGTACATTTTCCATTCATTTCTCCCATTGCCGTCTGGAACAATCTATATATAAAGAGTTTTAGACCTTGCCTTAGGCTGACCAGCTATGATGCGACTCGTAATCATACAACACAACATGTTGAGCAAAAAACGCAAAGCAGACTGTGTACATTTATTCCACTGCTTGGTTGAATTTCCCATTGTCCTACGTAATTTAGAACGACCATTAACCGTATGTTATCTGCACACCTATGAAGTAGATCCATTTTTTGGCCGTATCACACTGTATATTAATTCGCCGAACTTCGTTGTGAAGTTTAAATTAACTGTCACGTTGCATCCGAGCTGTAAAATGCAGGCGTTCAGAACATTGCAACATTCTAGCATATGACGGAGGTGGCTTTTAGCTAGATGGATGACAGCAGGCTAAAAAGTTTTCAAAGCTAAAGTTCATCAGAATCTTGGGATCGCCCGCTTGACAACGGGAGAGATAGAACTAACGACTGGCCTTTGGCGTAACAGCCATCCATTTAGAACTAGTAGCGGCAGTTTGTCCTGTGAGTTGAGAAATTAGTTGATATGTGTCGGAAGAAATTAGTTCTACAAACAAGACAGTTTTAGCGATTAAAACGTTTAAATTGTAACAGGAAATGAACACAACGCAAGTGGCAACAGTGGAATAAGCGGGATAATGCACTCCACGGTGGTCTGTTCACAGAAGTTAATGCACTACGAGGTTTAAACCTCCGCGGCGTCGGGGGCGTTTACAACCTCGACCCGTGCATTAACTTCTGTGAACAGACCACCGTGTCGTCCATTAACCCTTACTTATTATTGTGACAATAATTTGACATGCTTACTTTTGAATGTAAGACAACAAGATGACTACTAACTTCCTACCGTTTCTATTGAGTAAATTCAACTTTCAAGGTGAGAAAAACAGTTTTCATCGGATGGTCACACATCGCTTCTGATTGACAGCATCCATCTTGTTCAACATATCCATGGCAACAGTGATCTCTACCTGCAAATGCTCTGCTTTTACATGTTAGGATTGATAGTATAGTGTTTTACTGGAAATTGCATAACAAAATGTATATACACTATATTATGAGCATAAACAATGGCTTAGTTATGTCATTGCTGGTTTTAAGTCTACAATTTTATGGCTTATACTCCAGTTGTCAATAGAGAAATTGAGTTGGATTCTTACATCCGGAACATAAGGGGGGGCGGTACTGTTGAGCTATTGACCTCATCTCTAGTGACCACTGCCTCCTCCCCTTTTTAAATGTTAGATAGATAGATAGATATATAGATAGATAGATAGATAGATAGATAGATATAGATACTTTATTGATCCCCAAGGGGAAATTCAAGTTTGCATAGATTCTACTACTCCCCTTCCCTCATTGCCCCTCCTCTACTGTCTCAGGTGGACTCCAACTTCATGAAGAAAATCCCGCCTGGGGCGGAGGCGTCCAATGTGCTGGTGGGGGAGGTGGACTTCCTGGAGCGGCCCATCAACGCCTTTGTCCGCCTCTCGCCCGCTGTGCTCATCACAGGCCTCACGGAGGTGCCCGTGCCCACCAGGTGGACACCTACTGCTACTGCTTTCTCTCTCTCTCTCTCTCTCTCTCTCACACACTCACACTCACACACATACACAAATAAAGACAGACACACATACATACTCTCTCTCTCTCTCTCACACACACACACGCATTCACACATACCGCCTCAGAGCCCTGAACTGACCCATATCTACAGTAGCTTCTCACATCTTAAAACCCATTGTTTTCCCCATGTCTCCCAATTGCCCCAGCACCTCTCATACAGAACTGCCTTCCTACCCCACATAGTAAAGTGGCACATTTGCATTAATGGAGTACACATAGAAAGTCACTGACTAGAAACAGCGAGCTCAGAGGTATAAGATGGAGGAGGAGCTCTACTATCGGAATTGTGAAGATTTCTTCCAGGAACTCATTGGTACTGATAGAGATCTCTCTTTCCCGCAGTACAATGTCTGTTGTGTTTTGCTTTAGATAAAAACCTGGGCATGGATGGTTCCAGCAGCATCTTGGTGCCAGACTACATGGCCACTCTTCCATGAATAATCTCCAGATTGGATGCTATTAGAGTTGTCTGTTCCTTATCAATGAGTTTGAGATTGCTCTCATCAGTAGAATGCTTCTCATCAAGAGATTCTATTTCCCTGTATCTCTCTCTCTCTCTTTCTCTCTGGCAGGTTTTTGTTTTTGCTCCTGGGCCCGCGTGGCAAGGGGTCACAGTATCACGAGATCGGCCGCTCCATGGCCACCCTTATGACAGACGAGGTGAGCGGAAATCCCACAATCCCCTCAGCCTAAACCCAGCTTCCTCTCCCCACTCACCGCGGTCAAAGACACACAAAGACACACAGTCACATTGTCTGACCACATCCTCCCATAGCTCTCACCGTGGCACTAACGGTACCTATGGGAACTGCTGCCTCCCTGTGTGTTCTGTAACTAATCGCATGTATCACTGCGAGAGATCTATTTTATGTATGATGCATGCAGATGGGGGACAGCGCTGACGCTCTCGCTCTGTTTTTATAGCCGCTAATGGGACATTAGGTGCATGGGAGCACATTTAGTCCTGCTGTGGATAGAGACATCACGATGTTGTCAAAATGTTATGACCATTCCGGTGACAATAGGGTACATTTGCCTGAAAGAAATATATTTTTTTAAAGGAGTGAGAGTTGTTTCAGATCGTGTGACCCAAAAGTGGGTCAGTCAATTACGATAATGGGAGTCATTGATTGCATCCAATCAATCAATCAGTCAATTAATTAATCACTCAATTAATCAATCAGACTTAATCTATATATAGTGCCTTTTCTGTGGAATAGCAATACAAGTTGCATAACAGCAATAAATTAAGATAAATGTAATTGAGACAGAAAAATATTAAAGAATAAATTGTAAGAAGATTTAAAAAAATGAGGGTATTAAAACAAACATGTTTTTCTCTTTTCAGATTTTCCATGATGTGGCATATAAGGCCAAAGACCGGACGGACCTGCTGTCGGGCATCGACGAGTTCCTGGACCAGGTGACAGTGCTGCCTCCTGGAGAGTGGGACCCCACCATACGCATTGAGCCCCCCAAGAACGTGCCCTCACAGGTAATGGGGGTGGCATCATCATTTGTCAGCTGCTTACACACACACATACTTACTGACCCACACGTGCACGCACATACATACACACATACACACACACACACACACACACACACACACACACACACACACACACACACACACACACACACAGAGATGCAGAGAACTGGGCTATCAGTAGAGAGATGGAGTATGTACATATCACACACACACACACACACTGTGTAGAAACTATTGCCTTAAGCAAAGACTACCATTTTGTTCGGATGCATAACAGACAAATTGTACAGTAGCATCAACAAGGTCGACAATAGTGGTAGACGGTTAGCAGGGTGGATATTGTACGGTCGTTGATATTGAGATAGTCCAGCTACCCACTCTATGGCTGTTTGTATCAGCACACATATAATGAAATCAGAACACATTGCCTAAGGCAAGCCACTGATTAGGGGCTTTTGCAGGGTGTCCACACAGTCTGTGTAATAGCCTCTGTGTTTTTATCCTCTTTAACTGCTAATGACCATAGGCTCCTTAGTGAAAGTGAGTGTTCACTCTGTCATGTAGATTTATTTATTAATGTGTTATTTAAATGCCTTGTTTTTGTAATGTGTTATACATTCATACTTTCTCTTATTTTGATTACTTACACATTTCATTTTAAAGTTGGTGTCGTTACTTTTAATATATGCATAAATGAAGGTTATGTGATGTTTTCGTGTGTGTATGTGTGTCTCTGTGTGTGCATGTGTGTCTGTTGTGTGCGTGTGTGTGTTGTGCACGTGTGTGTGTGTGCATGTGTGTGTTGTGCACGTGTCTGTGTATGTGTGTGTGTGCATGTGTGTGTGTGTGTGTGTGTGTGTGTGTGTGTGTGTGTGTGTGTGCATGTGTGTGTGTGTGTGTGTGTGTGTGTGTGTGTGTGTGTGTAGACGAAGAGGAAGAGACCACCGCAACCCAATGGCACTGCGTCCCCCTCTGAGCACAAGGAGGAGGCACATCAAATTGGCCCCGAGCTGCAGAGGACTGGCCGGTCAGTACAGAGACATAATATGGACACACACACACACACACACACACACACACACACACCAACATTCTATTAATGCCTGCACATACACATCACCTGCAATCACACATGGACTAGCACTCACAGACACAGTCTAGGAATTTCTAACATTATCGCACGTATAATAAGTCATCTAATTGAAGTGACCCTTCTCACAGCTAAATAGAAGCACAAGAGTGTGAGACATGTCGGCTGCAGCAGATAGATTTGTGTCAGACTCTGGCAGGAGCTATTAGACTCGAGCGTTTGTTGGCTATTCTCCTCCACCTGATTCCCCAGTCCTACTTCTACTACCATCCTGATTTGAATGGGCTAATTTTTGACCTGACAGCCTTTACGGTCACCTTTCTTTAAAATATGACCTTAAGGCCAGTCACTTTATAAAATGTAGATGTCATGGAGGTTTTTGTTTACTGTGACGTGAATGAAGTGTCAGAAGTTTGTTAGCTTTCACTCATAGTCAGTTGCTCTGACCTTTGACCTGTCGTACACCTCACCTGACTTTCTGACATGGAAATATCAACAGTAAAGGCTTTTCATGGGGAGTTAAGTATGATCTATAAGTGGCTCTATGGATGCTGTGGAGTCATCTGGTTAATGTGGGAGCATATATTATGGGTCATTCCACGTCAATTCAACCAGGGCCCACGCACTTAGGTCTCAAAAAATTCTGAAAAAATTACCAGGTGTACCTATGTTACCTAGGAGACACACTGTAAAATTACTCTTATGTAACATCAATACTTTCCAAGATACAGCCAGTTTCACAGGGGGAGGGGGGTGTCGATTTTGTTCGGCCTCTTTTTTTTGTCAAAGTTCACAAGCCCACAGCGCAAGAACTAAACCATGTAGGAGGCTCAAATTTTGCAAGCTGGTACATAAATAGGAATAGTATGTAGCAAAATCGTCACATTTGGTCTGGATAATCCTGCATGGTCATAGCTGTCCCTCAAAGTTGATACAAATTTTATTGGAGTTTTTGGCTGAGCTCTGTTTAAGCCTTCAGAAGACATATTTGTACTCAACATAGGCTCTTGATTTATTTTCCATACTGAGATAAGTAGAAACACTCTCACAAAAAACAATGAACAGAAAATAAATTCCTTCAGGGTCTGAACAGCAGACCTCACAAGTTTTCTTTATTCTCCATGATCTTTTCTTTTTAAAAACACCAATTTGACTTGTCTTATGCAAATCTTTCTTTTTCACTTTCCACCCTGAACATGGGCAAAATGCACCATTGACATCAATATGTTTTGTATAGCGCTATCACAGGTTACTCTATACAACCACAGGTGGCAGTGTGGTGACTATATAAAACATATTGATGTCTATGGGGCATTTTGCCCATGTTCAGGGTGGAAAATAAAAAATAAAGATTTGCATAAGACAAGTCAAATTGGTGTTTTCAAAAAGAAGGGATCATGGAGAATAAGGAAAAACATATTTAAAAAATCTTTGTAAATTCCCACAAGGTGTTTGGATGCTCTGAAAATGATAACCAAAATGATTTTTCAGACTTGTGAGGTCTGCTGTTCAGACCCTGAAGGGATTTATTTTCTGTTCATTGCTTTTTGTGAGAGTGTTTCTACTTATCTCAGTAAGGAAAATAAATCAAGAGCCTATGTTGAGTACAAATATGTCTTCTGAAGGCTTAAACAGAGCCCAGCCAAAAACTCCAATAAAATTTGTATCAACTTTGAGGGGCAGCTATGACCATGCAGGATTATCCAGACCAAACATTGACGATTTTGGTACATACTATTCCTATTTATGTACCAGCATGCAAAATTTGAGCCTCCTACATGGTTTAGTTCTTGGCGCTTGTGGGCTTGTGAACTTTGACAAAAAAAAGAGGCCTAACAAAATCGACCCCCCCCCTGCAAAACTGGCTGTATCTTGGAAAGTATTGATCTTACATAAGAGTAATTTTACAGTGTGTCTCCTGGTAACATAGGTACACCTGGTAATTTTTTCAGAATTTTTTGAGACCTAAGTGCGTGGGCCCTGGTTGATCTGACGTGGAATGACCCTTATGCATTGCTGTATGTCTGGGAGAGTCTTATGTAACGCACCACTGCATTGCATTATTTAGCCAACAGCTAATGGTTGTGGAAGCATGAAGTTTTTATGACAATACACGCCATGACTGTAGTTTGTTTGCAGATATTTTCTTCCTGTGTGTGTGTGTGTAGCATATGCAGAATAAATGCATAGTTCTTTAACGGGATGAAAGCTGTAGCTAATTGTGTAGCTCCTGCTGAAGTGACTTATCTCAGCTGACAGGTTCCTGAGCTCTCTGTGTGTATGTTTTTGTGTTTGTGTGTGTGTGTGTGTGTGTGTGTGTGTTTGTGTGTGTGTGTGTGTGTGTGTGTGTGACCTCTGTCTCAAACACATACATAGACACATTCACACATCCACCGCCCACACATATATGCCTTGTACTTTTCTGGAGAACAACATTATGTAAAAAGAAGAGAATAGAGAGAGAGATAGAGTGAGAGAGAGAGGGGCTGACAAGGCTGAAGGAGGGAGGAGGAAGAGAAATGAAGAGCCAGATGAACACGTAAGTTCACCACAAAAATGCCCCTCATGTGCAGAGATCCCAGGGACATAGAGCCGTCAGAACAACATGCACTATCTCCTGCCAATTAGATCAAATCTCAAGCATTTGCAGCATTGTATTAGACAGAACCAGAACACCAGTAATAAATGACTATCCAAAATATAATTACCATGGGATCTTTTATGGTCTGTATGATGTGTGCATTATGTGCACTTCTACGTGTGTGTGTGTGTGTGTGTGTGTGTGTGTTTTGTCTCTGTGCACATGTTGAGTGAGGCCACAACGTGAGGAGAGGAACTCGGCGCTCTTATTTTATCACAGTATGTTGGCCAGCTGGCAGCACACTGGCCACCAGCACCGGTCAGCTAAATCAGGCCCTTAATCTCCGGTGCCCTAACAGTGTCACAGTCACGTTTAGACACACACACACACACACACACTGACATGTATACACACATGCTCACACATAGGTACACACCTGCACATGTACACACAAACACAAACATATACACACACAATCACATATATATATATATATAAGTACACATTCTTGCACACATGAATATGATGCTCATACACCTATATGCATAGAGACGGACCCAAAAACACACACAAACACAATTCTTAACCATAGCAAGCGGGCACGGTGCTGTGCAGTGGCAAAACCATACTTTCCAACACCTAAAGAGACGTGCTAGCAAAACCTAACACCTGACATTGTAGCGACAGACACACACACACACACACACACACACACACACACACACACACACACACACACACACACACACAGACACATTGCAACCATGGGTTTCAGTGCGCCCACCTCCCATGGCCCAAGGTTGCAAGTTGGTGTGTGTGTGTGTGTGTGTGTGTGTGTGTGTGCGCGCGCGCGCAGCGCATGTGTGTCTGAGCCCAGACTGCGCTTGAGTAAACAACACATTTTACATACAGAAATACACACACATACTGTACAGAAATACCTACGTACGCACATGCATGCCCACATACTCCCATAGACACACAAACACACACTTGGACACACTACTATAGTACTACAGACACACACACACTTGAACACACTGATATACTGTAGTACCACAGACACACACACACTTGAACACACTGATATAGTCCCACAGACACACACACACTTGAACACACTGATATAGTACCACAGACACACAAACACACACTTGGACACACTAATCATGTGTGTGGGGCCGGGCTGACCCATGAACAGTGCTCTCACTCCCACCTCTTTGTGTGTCTGTGTGTGTGTCTTGGACAGTGCCTCTCTCTCCCCTGCTCTGTGTGTGTGTGTGTGTGTGTGTGTGGTGTGTGTGTGTGTGTGTGTGTGTGTGTGTTGGACAGCGTTCTCACTCCCACCTCTTTGTGTGTGTCTGTGTGTGTGTGTGTGTGTGTGTGTGTGTGTGTGTGTGTGGTGTGTGTGTATGTGTTGGACAGTGCTCTCACTCCCTGCTCTTTGTGTGCAGTGTGTGTGTGTGTGTGTGTGTGTGTGTGTGTGTTGGACAGCGCTCTCACTCCCATCTCGTTGTCCCCCTGCAGCATTTTCGGAGGCCTGGTGATGGACGTAAAGCGCAAGCTGCCGTTCTACTGGAGTGACGTGCGGGACGCGTTCAACCTGCAGTGCCTGGCCTCCATCCTCTTCCTCTACTGCGCCTGCATGTCCCCCGTCATCACCTTTGGAGGCCTGCTGGGGGAGGCCACCAAGGGGAACATCGTACGTGCCCACACACACGCGCTCACACACATGCACACACATACATGCACACACGCACACACACATACATACACACACCACACATGCACATGCACACATACACACAAACACACACACACACACACACACACATGCACATGCACACACGCACATGCACACACACACATATGCACGCACACACACATACATACACACACCACACATGCACATATACACACAAACACACACACACACACACACCACACACCACACAAACATATACACACGTGCGTGCACACGCACTCTCACACACACTCACACACACACACACACACACACAAACATATACACACGTGCGTGCACACGCACTCTCACACACACACTCACACACACACACACACACACACACACACACACACACACACACACACACACACACACAAACCGCCACCATGAACTTAAATTGCACCCCCTCTCAATCACACATTGCCATTTAACATTGTAAGTGCCCCCCTCCTCGTTCTTACATTCACTAAACCAAAGGGCAACATCATAAGTGCCCAACTCGCACCATCAATAACACCCTTTAAAAGACCAAATTGAAGGGAATTACTGTAAGCGCCTTCTGCCATCTCCAGTTCTCTCCTTTAAACAGCTAAAAACAAAAAAAGGTTGTGAGCCCTGTGAACACTGCATATATAAACCAAAGCTGTATCTGTATGTGTATCTCCTGGGAATCGGTCTCATGAGTGTGTAATCAGCATCTCAATCTACCAGTTTACAGCTACAAGGGTTTTGATATTCAATTCAATTCAATTCAATTCAAGTTTATTTATATAGCACATTTCATATGGCATACACAGACTCAATGCGCTTTTAGAAAAACATTATCAAATAGACATTTAAAACACATTGATAGTAAAATAAAATTAAAATAAAAAGTATAAATAAATAATAGAAATAAAAGTTTCTGATAAAATAATAAAATGAAAGTCGCCACACCAACTTGGAAAGACCTTAAATTTTAACCAAAAGCTGAGGCAAATAAATATGTTTTCAGTCTGTTTTTAAAAGAATTCACTGATTGAGAAGATCTCAGTTCAGAAGGTAGGGAGTTCCAGAGTGTAGGGGCATAGTGACTAAAAGCACCATGAGCGGAACTAGTATTTATTCTCGGGATTAAGAGGAGACCTTTGCTTGAGGACCGTAGGCATCTGGCTGGAGTATATGCAGTTAACATATCAGAGGTATATGATGGGGCTAAGCCATTCAATGATTTAAAACAATAAGAAGTATTTTAAAATCAATTCTTTGTTTTACTGGGAGCCAGTGTAGTGATTTTAGTAGTGGCTTATATGTGATCATATCTTCTCATTCCAGTTAGTACTCTGGCAGCTGCATTTTGAATTAGCTGGAGTTTGTATAGTGTTTGCTTTGTTAGTCCAGCAAAAAGAGCATTACAGTAGTCTAATCGACTTGAGATGAAAGCATGTACTAATTTTTCTGAGTCATGTTGAGAAAGGAGGCATCTAACTTTAGAAATGACTCTAAGGTAGTAAAAGGCAGTCTTTGAGATGCTTGAGATATGCTTCTGGAAGTTGAGTTCAGCATCTAAAGTTACCCCTAGATTTCTGACATCCTCACGAGAATTTACTGACAGGGAGGTTAACAGAGGATGAAACTTTTATCTCAGGGCCTTAGGGCCGACTAATAAGATCTCAGTCTTATTGTCGTTGAGTTTTAAAAAGTTCTGGGCCATCCAAGTTTTGATATCCGAGATACATTGGGTAAGATCATTTAAAGGGCTAGGATCATCTGAGGAAATAGAAATGTATAATTGTGTATCATCAGCATATGAGTGATAGGAGATGTTGTACTGCTGAATGATAGACCCAAGTGGAAGCATATATAAATTAAAGAGCAGAGGACCAAGAATTGATCCCTGAGGTACCCCATATAAAATATTAATGATATTGGAAGAAAAGTTTTCAATAGAGACAGAGAATGTCCTCTCATTTAGATAGGATGTGATCCAATTAAGAACTGCACCTTTAAGACCAACCAAATGTTCAAGACGATGTAAAAGGATAACATGATCAATAGTAATAAACGCTGCACTGAGGTCTAAGAGGACTAGAACTGAAACTTGGTGATTGTCTGTGGCGATTTTAAGATCATTAACAACTCTGACGAGAGCTGTTTCTGTGCTGTGGTTCGACCTAAAACCTGACTGATAGATGTCGAAAAGATTGTTTAGAGACAGAAACCTGAGAAGTTGTTTATATGCAACCTTCTCAAGTATTTTGCCTAAAAATGGTAAGTTTGACATTGGCCTATAGCTTTCACAGACAGAAGGATCCAGGTTAGTTTTTTTCAGTAGTGGGGTAACAATAGCATGCTTTAGACTGCTGGGGAAGATTCCAGACTGTAGTGAGGTGTTAACAATACCTACATGTAGGATGTCAGCAGCCATGCAGCTGAAGACCTTTTTAAAAAGCGTAGTTGGTACGAGGTCAAGAGCACAAGTAGCTGAACTAAGTTGTTCTACAGTTTCTTCCAGCTCACTCAGGTATATAGGAGTAAAACTGCACAGAGTGCCAGTGGGCCTTAATTCACTGGGAGATGTATTGCTAAAATCAACAGATGTTATATTATCCCTAATAGTTGTGATTTTTTCATTAAAATAAGTTGCAAATTCATTACACTTTTCATGCGAGCGGAGTTCTGAAGGAATCATTCGAGGGGGATTGACAAGCCTATCAATGGTATTAAAGGTCCAGTATGTAGGAAATAATGGAAAATAAACTGTAACCATTCCAAAATGATCACCATATGTTGTCAGAGAGTAAGGAAACACGATGAATTAAAAGTAATGGCTTATTTGACAACATTACTCTAACCTGTAAAACCCCGTAAAACCCATGAAAAAAAAATGAGTTACGGGTGGAATGTCTTAGAATTTTCGTTTATGTTTTGAACGATTAATTCTAGAATAAGCTGATATTAATAATGGGCTAGTGCGCCCCTCCTATTTGGGTTGCCAAATTAGCAAAGGCCAACTGTCAACAGCTGTCAGTTGTAGTCATGAACGCCACGAGAGGCAGGCAAATTTCCAAAATTACAACAATAAACAAATTAAGTGGACATCGGAGGAGCTTCCTGAGATGGTGACGTCTTCGTCAAACGAAGAATATCAAGTGTGACGCAGAGCTGGCCATATTTCTCCACAACAGGTAGCCTATGCTAAACTTCATCTGCATCGCTAACTTCAGCTAAATATGTTACGTTGGTAGAGAGGTATTTTTTGTTTTCACTGTTTCCGTAATGTGTAGCTGGGTCATGGTTGGAGAAACGTTAAAGCAGCTGCAGGTCAACTAACCTGCAAGTTAAGTCTTCATTACATCTGGCAACCCAGAAGAGGCTCGCGTCTAGTAGTCTTGAGAATGTTCACCAGTGTTTTGATTTTGGCCTGCAGAACGTTCGGTAACAATCCTACAAATCGCACCTTTAAATAATATTTTTGAGTTGTTCGAATGTTCCGCAATGAGGTGAGAGAAGTACTGCTGTCGGGACATTTTCATTTCTTTATTATATTGACACAGCTGGTTCTTGACATGAATGAAGTCAGCCTGCAATTTGGTTTTACACCATTTGCGTTCGGCTTTGCGGCAAGTTCTTTTTAATGCTTTAACCCTCTCAGCATTCCTCCAGGGTGCTTTGCGTTTGCTAGAAGTAGACCTGATTCTCATTGGTGCAATATTATCCATAATATTTGTTAAAGACGAGTTGAAGTACTCAACTAACTTGTTGCAGCAAGAATAGGGTGAATTCAAGTCAGAGACAGAATTAATAGAAAAGTCAGGATAGGAATTAGAATTAAAATTAAGGGCAGGGCTCAGGTGATAGGTGTTACAGGCCTCTGTTAGAATGCAGACACAAACAGACAAGAGAGTTGTTTGCATTCAGAGCACTTAGGAGTCATCAACACACACACACACACACACACACACACACACACACACACACACACACACACACACAGTCACACACACACACACACACACACAGCCACACACACACACAGCCACACACACACACACACACACACACACATCCTAGTCACTGGAGCTGAGAATCCAGTGGCGCCCAAAGACAAAACCAGATGAAAGACATCCTCGTGGTGCCTTATCAATCATTTAATCTTTGTTTTAGTCTTCCAGACACACACCCACATATCTAGCCAAGGGAGAGGACAATTAGATCAGGGCCTTTTTGCCTTGGAAATATCACATGCAAACAGTAAAATAGCATTTTTGCACGAGTGAGCGTCTACAGCCCCCGGTCTCTGATCTTTAACTGGGGCATCTTTGACATATGGAGAGCAAGGCTCCAGGAGGCACAACAGTGGCTTGTCTTGGAACCCGGGGATTCTGGGATTGAATCCAGCTCCTCCTGTCCCGTGACCGCCAGAGAGCTGATTGGCTCCTTGCATGGTTGCCCTCACCCATCGTAGGGTGTGTGTGTGTGTGTGGGTCTATGGCTATGTCTCAAGCCGCCTACTTACACACTTCAAATACTGAGTTTAAGTATAGTGCAGATATTGGGACAATACTAACCATCGAAAAGTGGGCAAGCAATCACTTAGTGCACACTAGCAGTGTACTGACAGAAGTATGTGGTTTGAGACACAGCCTATGTCTGAATGTGAGGCATTTATTGTAAATGGGTCCAAGGGCCCAGAGGAGTAGTGAAGGAGCTTTAGAAATGCAGTCCGTTACAAGCCAGCACAGGGACGCGGGCCACTGCACACACAGCTCAGTAGTGATGACGGGAGGAGTGGGACCCTTCTGAAGGATGAGTGTGATGACAGCTCACTCCCACCTCTGTTTTAAGAGAGCAGCTCTGTCGTCTGTGGGTGCTTGAGAACAGGAGTGTAAGGCTGCACTAAAGGGTGGCTTTGAGGATGGCCCACAATAAGACTGTCTGCAAGTCTGAGAGAAACTGTTGGGGGCTGTGGTTCTGTCTGTGCTGCTCAGAGAGAGTCTGTCTCCAAAGGGATGTGGGTAGAATCTTGAATGTGAGATCGTCCATGGATCCAAAGCATGCTAGTCATCCACTTTGGTTTTATACATAATTAGATATATTCATGAAATCATATTTATTATTTCATTTAGTATTTGGCTTCCCATAAATCATAGTATCAGCTCACAAGCCTAATTACTGTACATTATGTATCAGATTAGGGGCCTCTAAGGAACTCTGGATCTCATACAGAGTGACCATTGGGTCCTTGGCTACCTGTCTGACCAAGGCCCTTTGTCCTGGATTACTCAGTTAGGCTGAGTGGCCAGATCAGGGAAGACTGCTGGTTGTTCCAAACTTTTCCATTTGAGAATGATGGAGGCCTTGACACAATCCTGTCTCGCAGGTCTATGGACAATTCTCTCGACCCCGTGGCTTGGTTTTCACTCTGACATACACCATCAACTGTGAGACCTTACATAGACAGATGTGTGCCTCTCCTTATAATGTCCAATGAATTCAAGTCTTATAACAAGTGGTCTGGATACTTATGTTAAATGGGATATTTCAGTCTTTGATTTTTCTATAAATTTACAAAATACACCAAACACCTGCTTTTTGTGTTTTGAGTATTGGAGCATTGAATGTAGAGTGATGGAAGAAAAAAAATGAATTGAATCCATTTTAAGATAAGTCTGGAGTGAGCGGTGATGGGACTGCGTAGTGTAACAAAAGTCCTTTTAGGCAAGTCCCTCCAGTCGGCGGCCATATTGTAAAATGCACGTGCGCAAGGCATCATGACACCAACCTTGCTCCAGCAACGAGATCACAACACATGATTGGCACGATGTATTCACAACACCCCACATGATTGGCACAATGTATTCACATGTCGACTT